>NC_084751.1:6326819-6339319 GCF_033978785.1 Entelurus aequoreus
CCGATAATCAGCATTTCCGTTTTCTTAGCGTTGAGTTGCAAAAAGTTAGCATTGTTTAATTTCATTAAGACACGCCTCCAGGTGACTACAATCCGGCGTGTTGGTCATGTTTAGGGGCATGTAGAGTTGGGTGTCATCATCACAACAGTGAAAGCTGACACGTATGATGTCACCTAGCGGCAGCATGTAGTTGCTAAAGAGTGCAGGGCCAAGAACTGAACCCTGGGGAACTCCGCACGTTACCTTGACATAGTCCGAGGTCACATTGTTATGGGAGACACACTGCATCCTGTCAGTAAGATAAGAGTTAAACCAAGACAAGACTAAGTCTGACATACCAACACGTGTTTTGATACGCTCTAATCAAATATTATGATGAACGGTATGGAAAGCAGCGCTAAGATGAAGAAGCAGCAACATAAATGACATCCATGGTTAGCAATAGATCATTAGTCATTTTTGCGAGGGCTTCTCCGTAGAGTGATTTGCCCTGAAACTGGACTGAAAAGGTTCACAGAGATTGTTAGACACTAAGTGTTCATTTAGCTGCTGTGCAACTATTTTTTTAGAGGATTTTGGAAATAAAGGGAAGGTGTGACACCGGCCTGTAGTTTACCATGAGGTCAGGATGGAGGTTAGGTCTTTTGAGCAGAGGATGAATAACCTTTTTTGAATGCTAGGGGAACAGTGCCAGAGGAAAGTGATAAGTTTATATTTAGCACTGATGGTCCTAATATCACAAACAGTTCCTTGATAAGTTTCCCAGGAAGTGGGTCAAGTAAACATGTTGTTTGTTTTATCCCATTTACACGCAGTAATAATTCCTCTAATGTTATTTCATCAAAAAGAGAGAGACTATTTTGGAGGGCAGTATCCGTCGTATATACAGTCGTATCTGTAAAGAAATTCATAAAGTCATCTGCCGAGTGGGTGGAGCTACTGGGAGGAGTCCCTTGTTGGGTTAGCGATGATACTGTACTAAACAAATATTTAGGATCGTTTTTGTTGAGGCGGATGAGATTTCAGTAGTTATTAGCTTTAGCTAAGGTAAGCATGCGTTTATAAATTATTAAACTATCACTCCATGCTTGATGGACAACTTCAAGTTTAGTCGCACGCCATTTGTGTTCCAGCTTTCTACATGATAGTTTAAGAGCTGTAGTTTCTTCTGTAAACCATGGGGTACGCCTTTTAGGGGCCTTTTTTAGCTTTAGCGGTGCTATACTATCAATGGTGTCGTGCAGGGCGTCGTTAAAGTTGTTAGTGAGGTTACCAATAGAGCCCACATAATTTAGGAATGGTGCCATTACCGAAGGCAGTAGGCCAGCAAGAGTCATCGTTGTGACAGCATTAATGTTGCGGCTGCTATAGCAGTTATTATTATTATTATTATTAGCTTGTTGACAATGAGTCAGAACTTAGAATTTTATAAGGTAATGATCGGACATTACTTTAGTATACTGGAGTATCATAACTTTGGAGGTGGTGACACCCCTGACGAGCACTAGATCTATCGTATTACTGTTGCGATGCGTGGGTTCATTTATTTGTGTAAGACCACAGCTATCGACTATAGTCTGCAGCGCCACGCCAGAGGGTCTGATAGGGTATTCATATGGATATTAAAGTCCCCCATTATAATTATATTGTCTGCGTGTGTCACTAGATCAGCGCCAAACTCTGAGAATTCACTGATAAAGTCCGAATAGGGCCCAGGGAGGCGGTAGTTAACAGCCAGGTAGAGAGGCAGCGGTGTGACAGACCTCATAGTAAGCACCTCAAATTATTTATATTTATTACTTAAGTTAAGGGTAAGTTTAAGGTTTTCATTGTATATTAGTGCGACACCCCCCCCCCCCCCCCCCCCTTTTTAAGGGGACAAGCAATATGCGCATTGATATAGTTAGGAGGAGATGCCTCGTTTGAGCCAGGTTTCACTGAGACCAATGACGTTAAGATTGTTGTCTCTAATGACCTCATTAACTAATAACGTTTTGAGAGACAATGATCTTATGTTTAAAAAGCCCATATTATAGGTAGTGGGCTGTTTTGAGGAATTGTTGTTCATGTAATCCATAGTAGTAATATTGACAACGTTACTTTTATTTTGCGTAGTGCGCTTTAAATAATTTCGACCATATCTCGTTATGTCATTTGCAGACAGGCACTTTTTAATTCCCAGTGGACGATGTAATGGACTGTCACACATGTATGATGTCATGGACACATGTATGATGTCATGGACTGTCACAGATGTATGATGTCATGGACACATGTTTGATGTCATGGACTGTCACAGATGTATGATGTCATGGACACATGTATGATGTCATGGACACATGTATGATGTCATGGACTGTCACAGATGTATGATGTCATGGACACATGTATGATGTCATGGACTGTCACAGATGTATGATGTCATGGACAGTCACACATGTATGATGTCATGGACACATGTATGATGTCATAGACACATGTATGATGTCATGGAGTGTCACAGATGTATGATGTCATGGAGTGTCACAGATGTATGATGTCATGGAGTGTCACAGAGGTATGATGTCATGGAGTGTCACAGAGGTATGATGTCATGGAGTGTCACAGATGTATGATGTCATGGACACATGTATGATGTCATGGACTGTCACAGATGTATGATGTCATGGACAGTCACACATGTATGATGTCATGGACACATGTATGATGTCATAGACACATGTATGATGTCATGGAGTGTCACAGATGTATGATGTCATGGAGTGTCACAGATGTATGATGTCATGGAGTGTCACAGAGGTATGATGTCATGGAGTGTCACAGAGGTATGATGTCATGGAGTGTCACAGATGTATGATGTCATGGAGTGTCACAGATGTATGATGTCATGGAGTGTGACAGATGTATGACGTCATGGAGTGTGACAGAGGTATGATGTCATGGAATGTGACAGAGGTATGATGTCATGGAGTGTGACAGAGGTATGATGTCATGGAGTGTGACAGATATATGATGTCATGGAGTGTGACAGAGGTATGATGTCATGGAGTGTGACAGATGTATGATGTCATGGAGTGTGACAGAGGTATGATGTCATGGAGTGTGACAGAGGTATGATGTCATGGAGTGTGACAGAGGTATGATGTCATGGAGTGTGACAGATGTATGATGTCATGGAGTGTGACAGAGGTATGATGTCATGGAGTGTGACAGAGGTATGATGTCATGGAGTGTCACAGAGGTATGACGTCATGGAGTGTGACAGAGGTATGACATCATGGAGTGTGACAGAGGTATGATGTCATGGAGTGTGACAGAGGTATGATGTCATGGAGTGTGACAGAGGTATGACGTCATGGAGTGTGACAGAGGTATGATGTCATGGAGTGTGACAGAGGTATGATGTCATGGAGTGTGACAGAGGTATGATGTCATGGAGTGTGACAGATGTATGATGTCATGGAGTGTGACAGAGGTATGATGTCATGGAGTGTGACAGAGGTATGAAGTCATGGAGTGTGACAGATGTATGATGTCATGGAGTGTGACAGAGGTATGATGTCATGGAGTGTGACAGAGGTATGATGTCATGGAGTGTGACAGAGGTATGATGTCATGGAGTGTGACAGAGGTATGATGTCATGGAGTGTGACAGATGTATGATGTCATGGAGTGTGACAGAGGTATGATGTCATGGAGTGTGACAGAGGTATGATGTCATGGAGTGTGACAGAGGTATGATGTCATGGAGTGTGACAGAGGTATGATGTCATGGAGTGTGACAGAGGAAGGGGAGGGGTTTAGTAGCCCATGAGAGGGGAGAACAAGGAACACAACAAATAAGCCGTGTTTGCTCATTTGGACCTGAAATAAATGACAGGGATATTTTCTTAATTGTTTAAAAAATATATGGATACATCTTACAAAGTCCATCTATGTACGTGCAGCTGAGGGCGGAGGAGAAGCAGGTGAGGAAGTGCAGACGGACACAGGAAGTGGATCCAAGCAAAGAGCTCAAGGCACCCATGGAGCAGGTCTGTCACCATGGCAACGTGTCACTCCTCATGTCACCTCAAACTTGCATTGTCAACACGTGTGTGTGTGTGTGTGTGTGTGTGTGTGTGTGTGTGTGTGTGTGTGTGTGTGTGTGTGTGTGTGTGTGTGTGTGTGTGTGTGCAGGAAGTTGCCCCTTTTAGAAACAACACGGCCGACATCAGGACATGGAAAGACAAAAGTGCAGCCAGGAAGAGGAAGGGCAGTGAGGTGGAGGTGTGTGTGTGTGTGTGTGTGTGTGTGTGTGTGTGTGTGTGTGTGTGTGTGTGTGTGTGTGTGTGTGTGTGTGTGTGTGTGTGTGTGTGTGTGTGTGTGTGTGTGTGTGTGTGTGTGTGTGTGTGTGTGTGTGTGTGTGTATACAGTATATGTGTGTTTGTGTGGAACACTTGTCAAAACAACCTTGTGTGTGTGTGTGTATACGTGTGTGTGGAACACTTGTTCAAACAACCTTGTTAAACTTAAAGTACCAATGATTGTCACACTTGTTTGTGTGTGTGTGTGTGTGTGTGTGTGTGTGTGTGTGTGTGTGTGTGTGTGTGTGTGTGTGTGTAGGGGTTGGCATCAAGTGACAACAAGCGTAATGGGCTGAGGAAGATGACACAGGTGAGACATGCACTGTGATTGGTCCAATCACTTCCTGATGACCAAGTTGTTGTGTGCTGCAGCAAACATTGGACTCCTTCAAAGACGTGATCTGCCAGTCTCAGTTGTCCTTGGAGTGCACAGGTGAGACCATGGGCCTTGATTGTCTTTGTACTGAATGCAACTTTAGCAGCACTCTTCTTGTCAGAGCAAACACACAATGTCACCATGGCAACCAAGGCCAAGAGAGGACGCAAGAAGCTGTACCAGGATGCCATGCTGCTCATTTCTCCAAACATGGTCAGTTCTTCAAGCATTTATTGTGGAATGTTGTCTATCATTCACAAGAACACATAGGTTTGCTTTCATGTATTCTAACTCCTAAATCAATGTTGGCAAGACTCAGCTAACAATGGACTCTATGAAAGTCGCTCTATTCTCACTATAAAGTACTCTAAAAACATCCCAACACTTCATCAATGTTGTATATACACGCTGTAAGTATGAATGTCATGTAGTAACATTCATAATAACATGTAATATATACATGATGTAAGTATGAATGTCATGTAGTAACATTCATAATAACATGTAATATATACATGATGTAAGTATATATGTCATGTAGTAACATTCATAATAACATGTAATATATACATGATGTAAGTATATATGTCATGTAGTAACATTCATAATAACATGTAATATATACATGATGTAAGTATATATGTCATGTAGTAACATTCATAATAACATGTAATATATACATGATGTAAGTATATATGTCATGTACTAACATTCATAATAACATGTAATATATACATGATGTAAGTATGAATGTCATGTAGTAACATTCATAATAACATGTAATATATACATGATGTAAGTATATATGTCATGTAGTAACATTCATAATAACATGTAATATATACATGATGTAAGTATATATGTCATGTAGTAACATTCATAATAACATGTAATATATACATGATGTAAGTATATATGTCATGTAGTAACATTCATAATAACATGTAATATATACATGATGTAAGTATATATGTCATGTAGTAACATTCATAATAACATGTAATATATACATGATGTAAGTATATATGTCATGTAGTAACATTCATAATAACATGTCATATATACATGATGTAAGTATATATGTCATGTAGTAACATTCATAATAACATGTCATATATACATGATGTAAGTATATATGTCATGTAGTAACATTCATAATAACATGTAATATATACATGATGTAAGTATATGTGTCATGTAGTAACATTCATAATAACATGTAATATATACATGATGTAAGTATGAATGTCATGTAGTAACATTCATAATAACATGTAATATATACATGATGTAAGTATATATGTCATGTAGTAACATTCATAATAACATGTAATATATACATGATGTAAGTATGAATGTCATGTAGTAACATTCATAATAACATGTAATATATACATGATGTAAGTATATGTGTCATGTAGTAACATTCATAATAACATGTAATATATACATGATGTAAGTATGAATGTCATGTAGTAACATTCATAATAACATGTCATATATACATGATGTAAGTATATATGTCATGTAGTAACATTCATAATAACATGTAATATATACATGATGTAAGTATGAATGTCATGTAGTAACATTCATAATAACATGTAATATATACATGATGTAAGTATGAATGTCATGTAGTAACATTCATAATAACATGTAATATATACATGATGTAAGTATATATGTCATGTAGTAACATTCATAATAACATGTCATATATACATGATGTAAGTATATATGTCATGTAGTAACATTCATAATAACATGTAATATATACATGATGTAATTATATATGTCATGTAGTAACATTCATAATAACATGTAATATATACATGATGTAAGTATATATGTCATGTAGTAACATTCATAATAACATGTAATATATACACGCTGTAAGTATATATGTCATGTAGTAACATTCATAATAACATGTAATATATACATGATGTAAGTATATATGTCATGTAGTAACATTCATAATAACATGTAATATATACATGATGTAAGTATGAATGTCATGTAGTAACATTCATAATAACATGTAATATATACATGATGTAAGTATATATGTCATGTAGTAACATTCATAATAAAATGTAATATATACATGATGTAAGTATATATGTCATGTAGTAACATTCATAATAACATGTAATATATACATGATGTAAGTATATATGTCATGTAGTAACATTCATAATAACATGTAATATATACATGATGTAAGTATGAATGTCATGTAGTAACATTCATAATAACATGTAATATATACATGATGTAAGTATATATGTCATGTAGTAACATTCATAATAACATGTAATATATACATGATGTAAGTATATATGTCATGTAGTAACATTCATAATAAAATGTAATATATACATGATGTAAGTATATATGTCATGTAGTAACATTCATAATAACATGTAATATATACATGATGTAAGTATATATGTCATGTAGTAACATTCATAATAACATGTAATATATACATGATGTAAGTATATATGTCATGTAGTAACATTCATAATAACATGTAATATATACATGATGTAAGTATATATGTCGATGTTGATGAGAGACATAATAAAACAATCACTTACTGTACAATCCTTCTACTATGCAGCTATGAGGCATTAATAATATGATGTAGAATAAAGTTTCATGAGCACCGAGGCGAGAAAGCAGCTCACTAGCTGATTCAGTATAGCAACATAAGCTAGTTAGATCAGGGCGCCACTATAGCTAGTCTGTGTTAGCGATGATAACACCAACACTTGCTAATATTCTGTGTTAGCGATGATAACACCAACACTTGCTAATATTCTGTGTTAGCGATGATAACACCAACACTTGCTAATATTCAGGTCAATGGAGTATTGTTAGCACTTATTTATTAATATATAGTAGATGTATATAGTATATAGTAGAGGACCCCCACTGACTGTGTTGTTATTTCTTGACTTCATGGTGGAAGTAGGGGACCCCCACTGACTGTGTTGTTATTTCTTGACTTCATGGTGGAAGTAGAGGACCCCCACTGACTGTGTTGTTATTTCTTGACTTCATGGTGGAAGTAGAGGACCCCCACTGACTGTGTTGTTATTTCTTGACTTCATGGTGGAAGTAGGGGACCCCCACTGACTGTGTTGTTATTTCTTGACTTCATGGTGGAAGTAGAGGACCCCCACTGACTGTGTTGTTATTTCTTGACTTCATGGTGGAAGTAGGGGACCCCCACTGACTGTGTTGTTATTTCTTGACTTCATGGTGGAAGTAGGGGACCCCCACTGACTGTGTTGTTATTTCTTGACTTCATGGTGGAAGTAGGGGACCCCCACTGACTGTGTTGTTATTTCTTGACTTCATGGTGGAAGTAGAGGACCCCCACTGACTGTGTTGTTATTTCTTGACTTCATGGTGGAAGTAGAGGACCCCCACTGACTGTGTTGTTATTTCTTGACTTCATGGTGGAAGTAGGGGACCCCCACTGACTGTGTTGTTATTTCTTGACTTCATGGTGGAAGTAGGGGACCCCCACTGACTGTGTTGTTATTTCTTGACTTCATGGTGGAAGTAGGGGACCCCCACTGACTGTGTTGTTATTTCTTGACTTCATGGTGGAAGTAGGGGACCCCCACTGACTGTGTTGTTATTTCTTGACTTCATGGTGGAAGTAGAGGACCCCCACTGACTGTGTTGTTATTTCTTGACTTCATGGTGGAAGTAGAGGACCCCCACTGACTGTGTTGTTATTTCTTGACTTCATGGTGGAAGTAGGGGACCCCCACTGACTGTGTTGTTATTTCTTGACTTCATGGTGGAAGTAGGGGACCCCCACTGACTGTGTTGTTATTTCTTGACTTCATGGTGGAAGTAGAGGACCCCCACTGACTGTGTTGTTATTTCTTGACTTCATGGTGGAAGTAGGGGACCCCCACTGACTGTGTTGTTATTTCTTGACTTCATGGTGGAAGTAGGGGACCCCCACTGACTGTGTTGTTATTTCTTGACTTCATGGTGGAAGTAGAGGACCCCCACTGACTGTGTTGTTATTTCTTGACTTCATGGTGGAAGTAGGGGACCCCCACTGACTGTGTTGTTATTTCTTGACTTCATGGTGGAAGTAGAGGACCCCCACTGACTGTGTTGTTATTTCTTGACTTCATGGTGGAAGTAGGGGACCCCCACTGACTGTGTTGTTATTTCTTGACTTCATGGTGGAAGTAGGGGACCCCCACTGACTGTGTTGTTATTTCTTGACTTCATGGTGGAAGTAGAGGACCCCCACTGACTGTGTTGTTATTTCTTGACGTCATGGTGGAAGTAGAGGACCCCCACTGACTGTGTTGTTATTTCTTGACTTCATGGTGGAAGTAGAGGACCCCCACTGACTGTGTTGTTATTTCTTGACTTCATGGTGGAAGTAGGGGACCCCCACTGACTGTGTTGTTATTTCTTGACTTCATGGTGGAAGTAGAGGACCCCCACTGACTGTGTTGTTATTTCTTGACTTCATGGTGGAAGTAGGGGACCCCCACTGACTGTGTTGTTATTTCTTGACTTCATGGTGGAAGTAGGGGACCCCCACTGACTGTGTTGTTATTTCTTGACTTCATGGTGGAAGTAGGGGACCCCCACTGACTGTGTTGTTATTTCTTGACTTCATGGTGGAAGTAGGGGACCCCCACTGACTGTGTTGTTATTTCTTGACTTCATGGTGGAAGTAGAGGACCCCCACTGACTGTGTTGTTATTTCTTGACTTCATGGTGGAAGTAGAGGACCCCCACTGACTGTGTTGTTATTTCTTGACTTCATGGTGGAAGTAGGGGACCCCCACTGACTGTGTTGTTATTTCTTGACTTCATGGTGGAAGTAGGGGACCCCCACTGACTGTGTTGTTATTTCTTGACTTCATGGTGGAAGTAGAGGACCCCCACTGACTGTGTTGTTATTTCTTGACTTCATGGTGGAAGTAGGGGACCCCCACTGACTGTGTTGTTATTTCTTGACTTCATGGTGGAAGTAGGGGACCCCCACTGACTGTGTTGTTATTTCTTGACTTCATGGTGGAAGTAGAGGACCCCCACTGACTGTGTTGTTATTTCTTGACCTAATGGTGGAAGTAGGGGACCCCCACTGACTGTGTTGTTATTTCTTGACTTCATGGTGGAAGTAGGGGACCCCCACTGACTGTGTTGTTATTTCTTGACTTCATGGTGGAAGTAGGGGACCCCCACTGACTGTGTTGTTATTTCTTGACTTCATGGTGGAAGTAGGGGACCCCCACTGACTGTGTTGTTATTTCTTGACTTCATGGTGGAAGTAGGGGACCCCCACTGACTGTGTTGTTATTTCTTGACTTCATGGTGGAAGTAGGGGACCCCCACTGACTGTGTTGTTATTTCTTGACTTCATGGTGGAAGTAGGGGACCCCCACTGACTGTGTTGTTATTTCTTGACTTCATGGTGGAAGTAGAGGACCCCCACTGACTGTGTTGTTATTTCTTGACCTAATGGTGGAAGTAGGGGACCCCCACTGACTGTGTTGTTATTTCTTGACTTCATGGTGGAAGTAGGGGACCCCCACTGACTGTGTTGTTATTTCTTGACTTCATGGTGGAAGTAGGGGACCCCCACTGACTGTGTTGTTATTTCTTGACTTCATGGTGGAAGTAGGGGACCCCCACTGACTGTGTTGTTATTTCTTGACTTCATGGTGGAAGTAGGGGACCCCCACTGACTGTGTTGTTATTTCTTGACTTCATGGTGGAAGTAGAGGACCCCCACTGACTGTGTTGTTATTTCTTGACTTCATGGTGGAAGTAGGGGACCCCCACTGACTGTGTTGTTATTTCTTGACTTCATGGTGGAAGTAGGGGACCCCCACTGACTGTGTTGTTATTTCTTGACTTCATGGTGGAAGTAGGGGACCCCCACTGACTGTGTTGTTATTTCTTGACTTCATGGTGGAAGTAGGGGACCCCCACTGACTGTGTTGTTATTTCTTGACTTCATGGTGGAAGTAGGGGACCCCCACTGACTGTGTTGTTATTTCTTGACTTCATGGTGGAAGTAGGGGACCCCCACTGACTGTGTTGTTATTTCTTGACTTCATGGTGGAATTAGAGGACCCCCACTGACTGTGTTGTTATTTCTTGACTTCATGGTGGAAGTAGGGGACCCCCACTGACTGTGTTGTTATTTCTTGACTTCATGGTGGAAGTAGAGGACCCCCACTGACTGTGTTGTTATTTCTTGACTTCATGGTGGAAGTAGGGGACCCCCACTGACTGTGTTGTTATTTCTTGACTTCATGGTGGAAGTAGGGGACCCCCACTGACTGTGTTGTTATTTCTTGACTTCATGGTGGAAGTAGGGGACCCCCACTGACTGTGTTGTTATTTCTTGACTTCATGGTGGAAGTAGGGGACCCCCACTGACTGTGTTGTTATTTCTTGACTTCATGGTGGAAGTAGGGGACCCCCACTGACTGTGTTGTTATTTCTTGACTTCATGGTGGAAGTAGGGGACCCCCACTGACTGTGTTGTTATTTCTTGACTTCATGGTGGAAGTAGAGGACCCCCACTGACTGTGTTGTTATTTCTTGACTTCATGGTGGAAGTAGGGGACCCCCACTGACTGTGTTGTTATTTCTTGACTTCATGGTGGAAGTAGGGGACCCCCACTGACTGTGTTGTTATTTCTTGACTTCATGGTGGAAGTAGGGGACCCCCACTGACTGTGTTGTTATTTCTTGACTTCATGGTGGAAGTAGGGGACCCCCACTGACTGTGTTGTTATTTCTTGACTTCATGGTGGAAGTAGGGGACCCCCACTGACTGTGTTGTTATTTCTTGACTTCATGGTGGAAGTAGGGGACCCCCACTGACTGTGTTGTTATTTCTTGACTTCATGGTGGAAGTAGGGGACCCCCACTGACTGTGTTGTTATTTCTTGACTTCATGGTGGAAGTAGGGGACCCCCACTGACTGTGTTGTTATTTCTTGACTTCATGGTGGAAGTAGGGGACCCCCACTGACTGTGTTGTTATTTCTTGACTTCATGGTGGAAGTAGAGGACCCCCACTGACTGTGTTGTTATTTCTTGACTTCATGGTGGAAGTAGGGGACCCCCACTGACTGTGTTGTAAGCAGACTTTAGTCTAAGTTTACAAGTCAGAAAGCATCAAAACTTACATAAGGATTGTGAAGGATTTGTTGAAAAGTGCTGTTCCTCTTTAACGTGTGGAAGTGTTTGTGCTCAGACGTGTGGGGGGTCAAGTGAGGCCAAGAAGACGTGTGGGGGGGCAGGTGAGGCCAAGGAGAGCGACCATGTGATCATCAAGCGGCAACTACGCTCCAAGACCAGCAGGAAGTGACATCATCAGAGCTGCTGAGGAGTCTTTAAAGACTTTAAATCTATGCTTTTTATTTTGTCCATTGTTATGTTTTTGTAGCTGGGGTTGGAAAGAACCCCAAACTTTTTCAGTGGGAGAAAATAAAAGTGATTAGTACCTCCTGACGATCTGCCCTCATTCCAACACACCCATTCCAACTGTCTGCTGGACTCATACTGTCACACACACACACACTAGGTGTGTTAAACTACCAATGATAGTCACACTCACACACACTAGGTGTGTTAAACTACCAATGATAGTCACACACACACACACTAGGTGTGTTAAAGTACCAATGATAGTCACACACACACACACACACACACACTAGGTGTGGTGAAATGTGTCCTCTGCATTTGACCCATCCCCTT
>NC_084751.1:6344319-6354319 GCF_033978785.1 Entelurus aequoreus
TACACATACTGTACATATACATTCACTGTACAAACATACATATACACATACTGTACATATACATTCACTGTACAAACACATATAGTCTATAGCTATGTGTTCCATAAATGACTTTATATTGTCTACTGCTCACTAGTGTTACATTTATGACTTATTGTGTAGAAATATGATGTCATAATGACTCAAATACACTTATTCACTAACTGTGTTCCAAAAAGATGAGTTATAATAATACATCATGTTGAATATAGACAACTTACAAACACTTTATTTATTGAATCACAAATATTCAAGTTTGATGATTTGGTAAAAGTGCAAAGATGTCAAATGATGCACAAACAAAGTCTAAGCTGCTACAAAATAATGTACAACAATTCTTCTCCACTGAAGAGGAGGAATAAAATGTCATTAAAAACATTTGTATGCACGTACAACACTTACAACATTCAGCACATCACAATGTATGTATGCACGTACAACACTTACAACATTCAGCACATCACAATGTATGTATGCACGTACAACACTTACAACATTCAGCACATCACAATGTATGTATGCACGTACAACACTTACAACATTCAGCACATCACAATGTATGTATGCACGTACAACACTTACAACATTCAGCACATCACAATGTATGTATGCACGTACAACACTTACAACATTCAGCACATCACAATGTATGTATGCACGTACAACACTTACAACATTCAGCACATCACAATGTATGTATGCATGTACAACACTTACAACATTCAGCACATCACAATGTATGTATGCACGTACAACACTTACAACATTCAGCACATCACAATGTATGTATGCACGTACAACACTTACAACATTCAGCACATCACAATGTATGTATGCACGTACAACACTTACAACATTCAGCACATCACAATGTATGTATGCACGTACAACACTTACAACATTCAGCACATCACAATGTATGTATGCACGTACAACACTTACAACATTCAGCACATCACAATGTATGTATGCACGTACAACACTTACAACATTCAGCACATCACAATGTATGTATGCACGTACAACACTTACAACATTCAGCACATCACAATGTATGTATGCATGTACAACACTTACAACATTCAGCACATCACAATGTATGTATGCACGTACAACACTTACAACATTCAGCACATCACAATGTATGTATGCACGTACAACACTTACAACATTCAGCACATCACAATGTATGTATGCACGTACAACACTTACAACATTCAGCACATCACAATGTATGTATGCACGTACAACACTTACAACATTCAGCACATCACAATGTATGTATGCACGTACAACACTTACAACATTCAGCACATCACAATGTATGTATGCACGTACAACACTTACAACATTCAGCACATCACAATGTATGTATGCACGTACAACACTTACAACATTCAGCACATCACAATGTATGTATGCATGTACAACACTTACAACATTCAGCACATCACAATGTATGTATGCACGTACAACACTTACAACATTCAGCACATCACAATGTATGTATGCACGTACAACACTTACAACATTCAGCACATCACAATGTATGTATGCATGTACAACACTTACAACATTCAGCACATCACAATGTATGTATGCACGTACAACACTTACAACATTCAGCACATCACAATGTATGTATGCACGTACAACACTTACAACATTCAGCACATCACAATGTATGTATGCACGTACAACACTTACAACATTCAGCACATCACAATGTATGTATGCACGTACAACACTTACAACATTCAGCACATCACAATGTATGTATGCACGTACAACACTTACAACATTCAGCACATCACAATGTATGTATGCATGTACAACACTTACAACATTCAGCACATCACAATGTATGTATGCACGTACAACACTTACAACATTCAGCACATCACAATGTATGTATGCATGTACAACACTTACAACATTCAGCACATCACAATGTATGTATGCACGTACAACACTTACAACATTCAGCACATCACAATGTATGTATGCATGTACAACACTTACAACATTCAGCACATCACAATGTATGTATGCACGTACAACACTTACAACATTCAGCACATCACAATGTATGTATGCATGTACAACACTTACAACATTCAGCACATCACAATGTATGTATGCATGTACAACACTTACAACATTCAGCACATCACAATGTATGTATGCATGTACAACACTTACAACATTCAGCACATCACAATGTATGTATGCACGTACAACACTTACAACATTCAGCACATCACAATGTATGTATGCACGTACAACACTTACAACATTCAGCACATCACAATGTATGTATGCATGTACAACACTTACAACATTCAGCACATCACAATGTATGTATGCACGTACAACACTTACAACATTCAGCACATCACAATGTATGTATGCATGTACAACACTTACAACATTCAGCACATCACAATGTATGTATGCACGTACAACACTTACAACATTCAGCACATCACAATGTATGTATGCATGTACAACACTTACAACATTCAGCACATCACAATGTATGTATGCACGTACAACACTTACAACATTCAGCACATCACAATGTATGTATGCATGTACAACACTTACAACATTCAGCACATCACAATGTATGTATGCACGTACAACACTTACAACATTCAGCACATCACAATGTATGTATGCACGTACAACACTTACAACATTCAGCACATCACAATGTCATGGATGAAGTCAAGAAGGTGACATGATCCACTTGATTCATTCATACATTCATTCATACATTCATTCATACATTGAAGTATGTGATGGATGAAGAAGGTGACATGTTCCACTTGAAGAGCTTCTTCACATGAATTGTGCTTACACAGAAGAAGAATTATGAGAAATACTTTCAACCTTATTAAATAAAATATTCTTCATCTCAGTATATTAATAATGAATATTACACAACTGTTGTATTACTCATTCAATGATGTCATTGTGCTGTATTACTCATTCAATGATGTCACTAAATGTATTACATTATGTGGTACACTAAATGTATTACACTATGTAGTACACTAAATGTATTACACTATGTAGTACACTAAATGTATTACACTATGTGGTACACTAAATGTATTACACTATGTAGTACACTAAATGTATTACACTATGTGGTACACTAAATGTATTACACTATGTAGTACACTAAATGTATTACATAATGTGGTACACTAAATGTATTACATTATGTGGTACACTAAATGTATTACATTATGTGGTACACTAAATGTATTACATTATGTAGTACACTAAATGTATTACATTATGTGGTACACTAAATGTATTACATTATGTGGTACACTAAATGTATTACACTATGTAGTACAGTAAATGTATTACATTATGTGGTGCACTAAATGTATTACATTATGTAGTACACTAAATGTATTACACTATGTAGTACACTAAATGTATTACATTATGTGGTACACTAAATGTATTACACTATGTAGTACACTAAATGTATTACACTATGTAGTACACTAAATGTATTACACTATGTAGTACACTAAATGTATTACATTATGTGGTACACTAAATGTATTACACTATGTGGTACACTAAATGTATTACACTATGTGGTACACTTTTGTATTACACAATGTGGTACACTAAATGTATTACACTATGTAGTACACTAAATGTATTACACTATGTAGTACACTAAATGTATTACACTATGTAGTACACTAAATGTATTACACTATGTGGTACACTAAATGTATTACACTATGTAGTACACTAAATGTATTACACTATGTAGTACACTAAATGTATTACACTATGTAGTACACTAAATGTATTACACTATGTGGTACACTAAATGTATTACACTATGTAGTACACTAAATGTATTACATTATGTGGTACACTAAATGTATTACATAATGTGGTACACTAAATGTATTACATTATGTGGTACACTAAATGTATTACATTATGTGGTACACTAAATGTATTACACTATGTAGTACACTAAATGTATTACATTATGTGGTACACTAAATGTATTACACTATGTGGTACACTAAATGTATTACACTATGTGGTACACTAAATGTATTACATTATGTGGTACACTTTTGTATTACACAATGTGGTACACTAAATGTATTACACTATGTAGTACACTAAATGTATTACACTATGTAGTACACTAAATGTATTACATTATGTGGTACACTAAATGTATTACACTATGTGGTACACTAAATGTATTACACTATGTGGTACACTAAATGTATTACATTATGTGGTACACTAAATGTATTACACTATGTAGTACACTAAATGTATTACACTATGTGGTACACTAAATGTATTACATTATGTGGTACACTAAATGTATTACACTATGTGGTACACTAAATGTATTACATTATGTGGTACACTAAATGTATTACATTATGTGGTACACTAAATGTATTACACTATGTGGTACACTAAATGTATTACATTATGTGGTACACTAAATGTATTACATTATGTGGTACACTAAATGTATTACACTATGTGGTACACTAAATGTATTACACTATGTAGTACACTAAATGTATTACACTATGTAGTACACTAAATGTATTACACTATGTGGTACACTAAATGTATTACACTATGTAGTACACTAAATGTATTACACTATGTGGTACACTAAATGTATTACACTATGTGGTACACTAAATGTATTACACTATGTGGTACACTAAATGTATTACACTATGTGGTACACTAAATGTATTACATTATGTGGTACACTAAATGTATTACACTATGTGGTACACTAAATGTATTACATTATGTGGTACACTAAATGTATTACACTATGTGGTACACTAAATGTATTACATTATGTGGTACACTAAATGTATTACACTATGTGGTACACTAAATGTATTACATTATGTGGTACACTAAATGTATTACACTATGTGGTACACTAAATGTATTACACTATGTGGTACACTAAATGTATTACACTATGTGGTACACTAAATGTATTACACTATGTAGTACACTAAATGTATTACATTATGTGGTACACTAAATGTATTACACTATGTAGTACACTAAATGTATTACACTATGTAGTACACTAAATGTATTACACTATGTAGTACACTAAATGTATTACATTATGTGGTACACTAAATGTATTACACTATGTGGTACACTAAATGTATTACACTATGTGGTACACTTTTGTATTACACAATGTGGTACACTAAATGTATTACACTATGTAGTACACTAAATGTATTACACTATGTAGTACACTAAATGTATTACACTATGTAGTACACTAAATGTATTACACTATGTGGTACACTAAATGTATTACACTATGTAGTACACTAAATGTATTACACTATGTAGTACACTAAATGTATTACACTATGTAGTACACTAAATGTATTACACTATGTGGTACACTAAATGTATTACACTATGTAGTACACTAAATGTATTACATTATGTGGTACACTAAATGTATTACATAATGTGGTACACTAAATGTATTACATTATGTGGTACACTAAATGTATTACATTATGTGGTACACTAAATGTATTACACTATGTAGTACACTAAATGTATTACATTATGTGGTACACTAAATGTATTACACTATGTGGTACACTAAATGTATTACACTATGTGGTACACTAAATGTATTACATTATGTGGTACACTTTTGTATTACACAATGTGGTACACTAAATGTATTACACTATGTAGTACACTAAATGTATTACACTATGTAGTACACTAAATGTATTACATTATGTGGTACACTAAATGTATTACACTATGTGGTACACTAAATGTATTACACTATGTGGTACACTAAATGTATTACATTATGTGGTACACTAAATGTATTACACTATGTAGTACACTAAATGTATTACACTATGTGGTACACTAAATGTATTACATTATGTGGTACACTAAATGTATTACACTATGTGGTACACTAAATGTATTACATTATGTGGTACACTAAATGTATTACATTATGTGGTACACTAAATGTATTACACTATGTGGTACACTAAATGTATTACATTATGTGGTACACTAAATGTATTACATTATGTGGTACACTAAATGTATTACACTATGTGGTACACTAAATGTATTACACTATGTAGTACACTAAATGTATTACACTATGTAGTACACTAAATGTATTACACTATGTGGTACACTAAATGTATTACACTATGTAGTACACTAAATGTATTACACTATGTGGTACACTAAATGTATTACACTATGTGGTACACTAAATGTATTACACTATGTGGTACACTAAATGTATTACACTATGTGGTACACTAAATGTATTACATTATGTGGTACACTAAATGTATTACACTATGTGGTACACTAAATGTATTACATTATGTGGTACACTAAATGTATTACACTATGTGGTACACTAAATGTATTACATTATGTGGTACACTAAATGTATTACACTATGTGGTACACTAAATGTATTACATTATGTGGTACACTAAATGTATTACACTATGTGGTACACTAAATGTATTACACACTATTTATCACCAAATGCATTGTCGGAAACCCAACTTGTGTGTGTGTGTGTGTGTGTGTGTGTGTGTGTGTGTGTGTGTGTGTGTGTGTGTGTGTGTGTGTGTGTGTGTGTGTGTGTGTGTGTGTGTCCATGAGCAGGTCCTGAAGGCCCTGCAGGTGCAGTATGGATCGCAGTACCGTCAGGACAACGTAGTACTGAGTGGTACACACACACACTGTGCACCTGCAGGATACTTCCAGTACACTCTCTTCATGCTCAGCAGCAAAGGTTACATCAAGTCCTCCATCCAACCTCTGGTGGGCGCCATTGTCAAGGTGACACTCACTCATTCATTCATCTCTTTAGTCATTCATTCATTGTCAAGGTGACACTCACTCACTCATTCATCTCTTTAGTCATTCATTCATTGTCAAGGTGACACTCACTCATTCATTCATCTCTTTAGTCATTCATTCATTGTCAAGGTGCCACTCACTCATTCATTCACACACTCATTCATTCATTGTCAAGGTGCCACTCACTCATTTATTCACACACTCACACAAGCTCTTTTTACACATTCACTCATAATTTATGTTCATTAATTGATCATTTAACATGCATGCATGGCATTCATTCATTCATTCAGTCATTCGTTGATATGCATCACAGGTTGTGTTCCAGAGTATAGCCCTAGCCCATGTTTGACAGGCACTCACATGTTGTGTTCCAGAGTATAGCCCTAGCCCATAGCAGCATGCGTGCAGGGCGGGTGTACAGGAAGAGAGGAGGTGTGTCTGGCAGCAGCGTGAACAGAAGTCCTCACTCCTACCACAACAACCCCCTGGAGGAGCGACTCAGGTGAGTACAGGAAGTCCTCACTCCTACCACAACAACCCCCTGGAGGAGCGACTCAGGTGAGTACAGGAAGTCCTCACTCCTACCACAACAACCCCCTGGAGGAGCGACTCAGGTGAGTACAGGAAGTCCTCACTCCTACCACAACAACCCCCTGGAGGAGCGACTCAGGTGAGTACAGGAAGTCCTCACTCCTACCACAACAACCCCCTGGAGGAGCGACTCAGGTGAGTACAGGAAGTCAGGTGATGGTGGTGATGTCAGCGATGTGCTTTCAGGTATGACGACAACATCGACAAGCAGATGGTGCTCCTGAAGTTCACCGACATGGACGGACACGGCATGGGTATGCTCAGGTAAGGAGCTACGTCACCTACATCACTTACGTTGCCTACATCACCTATATCCCCTACGTCACCTACGTCACCTACATCACCTATGTCACCTATGTCACCTACATCACCTACATCACCTATGTCACCTACATCACCTATGTCACCTACATCACCTACATCACCTATGTCGCCTACGTCACCTGCATCACCTACATTACCTATGTCACCTGCGTCACCTATGTCACCTGCGTCACCTACATCACCTACATCACCTATGTCGCCTACGTCACCTGCATCACCTACATTACCTATGTCACCTGCGTCACCTGCGTCACCTACATCACCTATGTCACCTGCGTCACCTGCGTCACCTACATCACCTATGTCACCTGCGTCACCTACATCACCTACATCACCTATGTCGCCTACGTCACCTGCATCACCTACATTACCTATGTCACCTGCGTCACCTGCATCACCTACATCACCTATGTCACCTGCGTCACCTACATCACCTATGTCACCTGCATCACCTACATCACCTATGTCGCCTACGTCACCTGCATCACCTACATTACCTATGTCACCTGCGTCACCTATGTCACCTACATCACCTATGTCACCTACATCACCTATGTCACCTACATCACCTATGTCACCTACATCACCTACGTCACCTATGTCACCTACGTCACCTACATCACCTATGTCACCTACATCACCTATGTCACCTACATCACCTATGTCACCTACATCACCTATGTCACCTGCATCACCTACGTCACCTACATCACCTACATCACCTATGTCGTCTGCATCACCTACATCACCTATGTCACCTACATCACCTACATCACCTATGTCGTCTACATCACCTATGTCACCTACATCACCTACATCACCTATGTCACCTACATCACCTATGTCGCCTATGTCACCTACATCACCTACATCACCTATGTCACCTGCATCACCTATGTCACCTGCGTCACCTACATCACCTATGTCACCTGCGTCACCTACATCACCTATGTCGCCTATGTCACCTGCATCACCTACATCACCTATGTCGTCTACATCACCTATGTCACCTACATCACCTACATCACCTGCATCACCTACATCACCTACATCACCTATGTCACCTACATCACCTATGTCGCCTATGTCACCTACATCACCTACATCACCTATGTCACCTGCATCACCTATGTCACCTGCGTCACCTACATCACCTATGTCACCTGCGTCACCTACATCACCTATGTCGCCTATGTCACCTGCATCACCTACATCACCTATGTCACCTGCATCACCTATGTCACCTGCGTCACCTACATCACCTATGTCACCTGCATCACCTATGTCACCTGCGTCACCTACATCACCTATGTCACCTGCATCACCTATGTCACCTGCGTCACCTACATCACCTATGTCGCCTATGTCACCTGCATCACCTACATCACCTATGTCACCTGCGTCACCTACATCACTTATGTCGCCTATGTCACCTGCATCACCTACATCACCTATGTCGCCTACGTCACCTGCATCACCTACATTACCTATGTCACCTGCGTCACCTATGTCACCTACGTCACCTGCATCACCTACATCACCTATGTCGCCTACGTCACCTGCATCACCTACATTACCTATGTCACCTACATCACCTATGTCGCCTATGTCACCTGCATCACCTACATCACCTATGTCGCCTACGTCACCTGCATCACCTACATTACCTATGTCACCTGCGTCACCTATGTCACCTGCGTCACCTACATCACCTACATCACCTATGTCGCCTACGTCACCTGCATCACCTACATTACCTATGTCACCTGCGTCACCTATGTCACCTGCGTCACCTACATCACCTATGTCGCCTACGTCACCTGCATCACCTACATTACCTATGTCACCTGCGTCACCTATGTCACCTGCGTCACCTATGTCACCTACATCACCTATGTCACCTGCGTCACCTACATCACCTACGTCACCTACGTCACCTACGTCACCTATGTCACCTATGTCACCTACATCACCTACGTCACCTGCATCACCTACATTACCTATGTCACCTGCGTCACCTGCGTCACCTACATCACCTATGTCGCCTACGTCACCTGCATCACCTACATTACCTATGTCACCTGCGTCACCTATGTCACCT
>NC_084751.1:6366819-6409319 GCF_033978785.1 Entelurus aequoreus
CACACACTACATGAGTACCTATGAGGAGTACCAGGTACACACACACACTACATCAGTAGCTATGAGGAGTACCAGGTACACACACACACACACACACACACTTACTGAGTACCCATGAGGATGGATGAAGATGTTGTGGGTCAGGTTCAGAGGTACGAGGGCGCCTCCACCATCTACGGGCCGCACACGCTCAGTGCCTACCTGCTGAAGTTTGGTCACCTGGCCCGGGTCATTGCGCAGGTGTGTACTGCCATCTTAGAAAGATCTGATGGTGGCAGAAGGTCCTGATAGAAGCTGATGTTCCAGGACAAAGTGGCAGATCTTCCGCCAGGTCCGCCTCCTCCGTTCTTCCAGAAGAATCTTTTCAACTTGTTGCCCCCGGCGCCGGCTGACAGGAAGCCAAACAACAGCACCTTTGGACAAGTCCTGGAACAAGTACTTCCGGTGTACAGACAGGTAGGACCTCCCCCCGCCCGACACAACTGATCAGGTCCTAGTCCAACACCTGGGCCGTGTTTCAGGGCGACGTGGTGTCCGTCACCTTCGTGGCAGGAAACCCCCGACACTCCGGAGACGTGGTGAGACGCCGTCTGCCCGCCTGACCTCACTTCCTGTTGACCAGTCTTCTTCCTGTCCGTCAGAGGGATCGCAGCTTTGTCGCGGTGGAGATGCACGACAACACCAGTGACACCTGGACGCTGGTCCACACTGATGCATCATGGGAGACCAGGTGTGTGTCTGTCATTAGCACCTTGAGCTAACCATGCTAACCTGTGTGTCCTTGCAGGTTTCACTGGCTCAAAGGTTCCAACCGCCAGAGCAACGCCACGGTGGAGTGGCACATCCCGGCCCACGCCGCCACCGCCCGCTACAGGATCAAACACTCGGGCTGCTACAAGACCATGAAAGGACTTCAGCCCGTCATCGCTTCCTACGAGGGCGTGTCCCACGTCTTCCAGGTTGTGTCCTCCTTCTACCACCTGTGACCTCTGCTGGCTTTTCCCCAGTCCTACAGGTCATGTGACCCCTGCTTTTAGAGGAACCACACCTGGGACTTTGTCAATAAACTGACTGACGCAACATGGTGTGTGCGTGTGCATGTGTGTGTGTAAATACACAAGGAGAAGGACGTTTTTTGTGAAGGTTTACTGGAAAAAGTCCAGATTCTGAGGTCTAATCTGAAGTTGTTGAGGTTCTAGAAGTCTTTGTCCCATCCTGAGTTGTCGTCTGGGGGCGCCGCCTCACCGTCTTCGGGGTACGTGTCAAAGTTTCTGGTGTCAGTCGCTGAGGAAACCTGAATAGAAAACATCCATCAGCACCATCAGGACCAAGACAATGGCTGGACCAACAGGACCATCAAGACCAGGACCAGGCATGGACCCTCAGGACCTTCAAGTCCATCACGACCAGGACAAGGCCTAGACCCTCAGGACTATCAAGACCATTAGGACCAGGACATGGCCTGGACCCTCAGGACCATAAACACCATCAGGACCAGGCCTGGACCATCAAGACTATCAGGACCAGGGCAAGGCCTGGACCAGCATGGACCTCCAAGACCATCAGAACCATCAAGTCCAGGACAATGCCTGGACCAGTATGGACCAACAGGACCAGGACAAGGCCTGGACCCTCAGGACTATCAAGACCATCAGGACCAGGACAAGGCCTGGACCATCAGGACCAGCGTGGATCTCCAAGACCATCAGGACCAGGACAATGCCTGGACCAGTATGGTCCAACAGGACCATCAAGTCCTGGACCATCAAGACCCTCAGGACAAAGCCTGGACCATCAGTACCATCAGGGCAGTCAGGACCAGGACAAGGACTGGACCCTCAGGACCATTGGGACCCTCAGGACCATCAAGACCAGGACAATGCCTGGACCAGTATGGACCAACAGGACCATCAAGACCAGGACAAGTCCTGGACCCTCAGGATCATCAAGACCATCAAAACAAGGCTAAGGCCTGGACCGTCAAGACCATCAGGACCAGGACAAGGCCTGGACCATCATGGCCATCAGGACCAGGACAAGGCTTGGACCATCAAGACTATCAGGACCAGGACAAGGCCTGAACCATCAAGACAATCAGGACAAGGCCTGGACCATCAAGACCCTCAGGACCAGGACAAGGACTGGACCCTCAGGACCATCAAGACCAGGACAATGGCTGGACCAGTATGGACCAACAGGACCATCAAGACCAGGACAAGCCCTGGACCCTCAGGACCATCAAGACTATCAGGACAAGGCCTGGACCATCAAGACCCTCAGGACCAGGACAAGGACTGGACCATCAGGACCATCAAGACCAGGACAATGGCTGGACCAGTATGGACGAACAGGACCATCAAGACCAGGACAAGGCCTGGACCCTCAGGACCATCGCAAGCGGCCGCATAATGAGACCTGCTACTCACGTCAGGTGTGATGGGCGGAGTCAGCGTTCCTTTCTTCAGACCTGGCCAGTCAAAGCCGTCAAACCACCTGCAGGCATGAACATCTGAGTCCTCAATGCTTCATTTAAGTCAAGTCTTTGACTCACTTGTGTCTCAGGATGTCTCCGACTCCATGCCTCTGGCTTCCAAGTCTCTCCTTGGGCTTGTCTCTGCACAAAGTCCAGCAAGCTTTTATTTTGAAATAGTAGGTGTGGCTTAGTGCGCTGTCCCCGCCTACCTGATCAGCTTCTTGATGAGGTTGCTGGCGTCCTCTGTGACCGTCTCAGGGAACTCCACCAAACCTATGCCTCCCAGGATGACGCTGTAGATCTTCATCGGATCCGGACCGGAGAACGGCGGGCTGGAGGCGAAGACCAAACAGGTTTTTGAGGAGAACAATGCATCCATCTGTCTCACCTGCCCGTCAGCAGCTCAAACATCAGGACGCCCAGAGACCAGTAGTCCGCTGAGAGGCCGTGGCCCTTGTTGAGGAGGACCTCTGGGGCCACGTACTCGGGAGTTCCGCAGAAGGTCCACGTCTTCTTAGAAAAGCCCATCTTCTTGGCGAAACCAAAGTCTGCCTGGAGAAAGCGTCAGTCAGGTGACCCCATGAGCGTGCTGCACACCTGCGTACCAGCTTGGCGTATCCAGCGCTGTCCAGAAGGAGGTTCTCAGGTTTGAGGTCTCTGTACACAATCCCTCTGGCGTGCAGGTAGGACAAGGCCTGCAGGACGCAAGCCACGTAGAACCTGCTGGTGAGGTCATCAAAGGAACCTCTGCAAGAGCCAGAAACGTTCAGACATTACAGAGAAAGAGAAGAAGGATGAGAAGGAGGAGTAGGGGAACAAAAAGAAGGAGGAGGAGGAGAAGAAAGGTGTAGAAAAAGATGGAGGAGAGGGCGAAGACGGAGGAGGAGAAGAAAGTGGAGAACCAGAAGAAGAAGGAGGAGGAGAAGAAGCAAAAGGAGTAGGAGGAGCCTCTCTGTCATACCTGTCCCTCAGGAGCGTCCACAGCTCGCCACCAAGACACGCCTCCATCAGCAGGTACAGGTACTTGCTGTCCTTAAAGGTACGGTACAACCTGCAGGTGCACACAAGAACAGGTGGAACAGAAGGCCACTTTTATTTTGTAGGAGCGCGGTGTGAGCTACCTAACCATAAAGCGGCAGGTGGTCTGGCTCATGATGACCTTCTCTGAACGCACGTGCTCCTGCTGCTGCGTGGCCACCACCACACGCTTCATGGCGAAGGTCCTGGCCTTGTTGCTCCTCAGCTGCACCTGAGCACACCAGCATCATGTGACCTCCTCAAGGTCCAGCTCAGTCTGGCCTCACCAGGTCCACGCGTCCGAAGCCACCCACTCCCAGCGTCTTGACCACGTCCAAGTCGTCCAGCCGCAGGCGGGAAAAGGAGACGCCGTCCTCCGCCTCGTACCTGCAAGACCGCAAAGATCAAAGCTGCTGCCAAGGTGAGTCCAGGCTGGCAGTACCTGCACCGTTTGACCAGGGAGAAGAAGGGGAACTTCCTGGAAGTCTGCACTGAGAAGGAGGGACCGTGGGGGGAGGGAGGAGCCTGCAGGCTGACATGGGACAGCTCCCGCATGGTCTCCATTTCCTGTCCACCCGACTACGTGCTATTCTTTTCTACTTGGGTTCTGCACCAGGTCCAGCAGGGTTGACAATCTTCTCCAGTCTATCAGGTCCACCAATCCCAGCAAGGTTTAACAGGTCCAGCAGGGTCTACCAGGTCCACTAATCCCAGCAGGGTTTACCACAACCAGCAGGGTTTACCAGCTCCAGCAAGGTCTTCCAGGTCCAGCAGGGTCGGCCAGGTGCACTAATCCCAGCAGGGTTTACAAGATCCAGCAGGGTCTACCAGGTCCAGCAGGGTCTACTAGGTCCACCAATTGCATCAGGGTCTACCAGGTTCAGCAGGGTCGACTAGGACCACCAATTGCAGCAGGATCTACCAGGTCCAGCAGGGTCTACTAGGTCCACCAATTGCGGCAGGGTCTACCACGTCCAGCAGGATCTACCAGGTCCATCAGGGTCTACTAGGACCACCAATTTCAGCAGGTCTACCAGGTCCAGCAGGGTTTACTAGGACCACCAATTGCAGCAGGGTCTACCAGGTCCAGCAGGATCTACCAGGCCCATCAGGGTCTACTAGAACCACCAATTGCAGCAGGGTCTACCAGGTCCAACAGGGTCTACTAGGTCCACCAATTGCGGCAGGGTCTGCCAGGTCCAGCAGGATCTACCAGGTCCATCAGGGTCTACTAGGACCACCAATTGCAGCAGGATCTACCAAGTCCAGCAGGGTCTACTAGGACCACCAATTGCAGCAGGGTCTACCAAGTCCAGCAGGGTCTGCAAGGTCCACCAATTGCAGCAGGATCTACCAAGTCCAGCAGGGTCTACTAGGACAACCAATTGCAGCAGGGTCTACCAAGTCCAGCAGGGTCTACTAGGTCCACCAATTGCAGAAGGATTTACCAAGTCCAGCAGGGTCTACTAGGTCCACCAATTGCAGCAGGATCTACCAAGTACAGCAGGGTCTACTAGGACCATCAATTGCAGCAGGATCTACCAAGTCCAGCAGGGTCTACTAGGTCCACCAATTGCAGCAGGATCTACCAAGTCCAGCAGGGTCTACTAGGTCCACCAATTGCAGCAGGATCTACCAAGTCCAGCAGGGTCTACTAGGTCCACCAATTGCAGCAGGATCTACCAGGTCCAGCAGGGTCTACTAGGTCCACCAATTGCAGCAGGATCTACCAGGTCCAGCAGGGTCTACTAGGTCCACCAATTGCAGCAGGATCTACCAGGTCCAGCAGGGTATACTAGGTCCACCAATTGCAGCAGGATCTACCAGGTCCAGCAGGGTCTACTAGGTCCACCAATTGCAGCAGGATCTACCAGGTCCAGCAGGGTCTACTAGGTCCACCAATTGCAGCAGGATCTACCAGGTCCAGCAGGGCACATGACTTGAACATGACAGGTCCAAGTGGGTAAAGTAGGACTCAGTCTGCTCAAGGACGCTGCAGATTTCCTGTCACAGCTCCAGATGTCATTCACACACACACACACACACACACACGCACGCATACACTCACTCACTCACTCACACACACACACGCATACACGTACACACACACGTACACACACACACTCGCACGCACGCATACACTCACTCACTCACTCACACACACACACGCATACACGTACACACACACACACACTCGCACACACACACACGCACGCACGCACGCATACACTCACTCACTCACACACACACACGCATACACGTACACACACACACACACTCGCACACACACGCACGCACGCACGCATACACTCACTCACACACACACGCATACACGTACACACACACACTCACTCTCACACACACACACGCGTACACACACGTACACACACACACATGTACACACACACACACGTAGGTAACATGATGAGGTCACATAGCTGAGAGGTTGCGATGCTAAAATAAAATAGTCTCCATCACGAGTTCTGACTTCAAGTCTTTCATGTCAATCTTTTCAGACTGGAACACACAACAGGAAGTGACATCATCACTAAATAAACTACTTCCTGTACACCTCAATTAACTTCATCGGGACTTTGTAGTAGTTGTTGTAGTAGTAGTAGTAGACGTAGTAATAGGTGTTGTTGTAGAAGTAGTACTAGTGGGTGTTGTAGTAGAAGTGCTAATAGTAGTAGTAGAAGTAGTACTAGTGGTAGTAGTTGTTGTTGTAGAAGTACTACTACTAGTAGTAGAAGTAGTACTAGTGGTAGTAGTTGTTGTAGTAGTAATTGTTGTTGTAGAAGTACTACTAGTAGTAGTAGTAGAAGTAGTACTAGTGGTAGTAGTTGTTGTTGTTGTTGTAGAAGTACTAGTAGTAGTAGTAGAAGTAGTACTAGTGGTAGTAGTTGTAGTAGTAGTTGTTGTAGAAGTACTACTAGTAGTAGTAGAAGTAGTACTAGTGGTAGTTGTTGTAGTAGTAGTTGTTGTAGAAGTACTACTAGTAGTAGTAGAAGTAGTACTACTATTAGTAGTACTACTTCTACAACAACAACTACTACTAGTAGTCTACTAGTAGTAGTTGTTGTAGACGTAGTACTTTATAATATATCATTTATAGTGTAGTATATCATATATAGTATATCATATATAATGTAGTATATCATATATAGTATAATATAACATATATAGTACAGTATATCATATATAGTGTAGTATATCATATATAATGAAGTATATCATATATAGTGTATTATATCATATAAGGTATAATATAACATATATAGTACAGTATATCATATATAGTGTAGTATATCATATATAGTATAATATATTATATATATAGTACAGTATATCATAAATAGTGTAGTATATTATATATAATATAATATATCATATAGTGTAGTATATCATATATAGTGTAGTATATCATATATATATAGTACAGTATATCATAAATAGTGTAGTATATTATATATAGTATAATATATCATATAGTGTAGTATATCATATATAGTGTAGTATATCATATATAGTGTAGTACAGTATATCATATATAGTATAATATATCATATAGTGTAGTATATCATATATAGTGTAGTATATCATATATAGTATAATATATTATATATAAAGTACAGTATATCATAAATAGTGTAGTATATTATATATAGTATAATATATCATATAGTGTAGTATATCATATATAGTGTAGTATATCATATATAGTGTAGTACAGTATATCATATATAGTGTAGTACAGTATATCATATATAGTGTAATATTTAGTGTAGTATATCATATATAGTATAATATAGTGTAGTATATCATATATAGTATAATATATCATATATAGTGTAGTATATCATATATAGTATAATATAGTGTAGTATATCATATATAGTATAATATATCATATATAGTGTAGTATATCATATATAATGTAACCTACTCAGTGGTCTAGTGGTTAGAGTGTCCGTCCTGAGATGGGTAGGTTGGGAGTTCAAATACTGGCCGAGTCATACCAAAGACTATAAAAAATGGGACCCATTACTTCCCTGCTTGTCACTCAGCATCAAGGGTTGGAATTGGGGGTTAAATCACCAAAAATGATTCCCGGGCACGGCCACCGCTGCTGCTCACTGCTCCCCTCACCTCCCAGTGGGTGATCAAGGGTGATGGGTCAAATGCAGAGAATAATTTCGCCACACCTAGTGTGTGTGTGACAATCATTGGTACTTTAACTTGAACTTTAGATGCCAGACTACCTTAGAGAGTCACCATGCCAGACTACCTTAGAGAGTCAGCATGCCAGACTACCTTAGAGAGTCAGGTTAATGCCAGACTACCTTAGAGAGTCACCATGCCAGACTACCTTAGAGAGTCAGGTTAATGCCAGACTACCTTAGAGAATCAGGTTAATGCCAGACTACCTTAGAGAGTCACCATGCCAGACTACCTTAGAGAGTCAGGTTAATGCCAGACTACCTTAGAGAGTCACCATGTCAGACTACCTTAGAGAGTCAGGTTAATGCCAGACTACCTTAGAGAGTCAGGTTAATGTCAGACTACCTTAGAGAGTCAGGTTAATGCCAGACTACCTTAGAGAGTCACCATGCCAGACTACCTTAGAGAGTCAGGTTAATGTCAGACTACCTTAGAGAGTCAGGTTAATGCCAGACTACCTTAGAGAGTCACCATGCCAGACTACCTTAGAGAGTCAGGTTAATGCCAGACTACCTTAGAGAGTCACCATGCCAGACTACCTTAGAGAGTCAGGTTAATGTCAGACTACCTTAGAGAGTCAGGTTAATGCCAGACTACCTTAGAGAGTCACCATGCCAGACTACCTTAGAGAGTCAGGTTAATGCCAGACTACCTTAGAGAGTCAGGTTAATGTCAGACTACCTTAGAGAGTCAGGTTAATGCCAGACTACCTTAGAGAGTCAGGTTAATGCCAGACTACCTTAGAGAGTCAGGTTAATGCCAGACTACCTTAGAGAGTCAGGTTAATGCCAGACTACCTTAGAGAGTCAGGTTAATGCCAGACTACCTTAGAGAGTCACGTTAATGCCAGACTACCTTAGAGAGTCAGGTTAATGCCAGACTACCTTAGAGAGTCAGGTTAATGTCAGACTACCTTAGAGAGTCACCATGCCGGACTACCTTAGAGAGTCAGGTTAATGCCAGACTACCTTAGAGAGTCAGGTTAATGCCAGACTACCTTAGAGAGTCACCATGCCAGACTACCTTAGAGAGTCAGGTTAATGCCAGACTACCTTAGAGAGTCACCATGCCTGACTACCTTAGAGAGTCAGGTTAATGTCAGACTACCTTAGAGAGTCAGGTTAATGCCAGACTACCTTAGAGAGTCACCATGCCAGACTACCTTAGAGAGTCAGGTTAATGTCAGACTACCTTAGAGAGTCAGGTTAATGCCAGACTACCTTAGAGAGTCAGGTTAATGTCAGACTACCTTAGAGAGTCAGGTTAATGCCAGACTACCTTAGAGAGTCAGGTTAATGCCAGACTACCTTAGAGAGTCAGGTTAATGCCAGACTACCTTAGAGAGTCACGTTAATGCCAGACTACCTTAGAGAGTCAGGTTAATGCCAGACTACCTTAGAGAGTCAGGTTAATGTCAGACTACCTTAGAGAGTCACCATGCCAGACTACCTTAGAGAGTCAGGTTAATGCCAGACTACCTTAGAGAGTCAGGTTAATGCCAGACTACCTTAGAGAGTCACCATGCCAGACTACCTTAGAGAGTCAGGTTAATGCCAGACTACCTTAGAGAGTCACCATGCCTGACTACCTTAGAGAGTCAGGTTAATGCCAGACCACCTTAGAGAGTCAGGTTAATGTCAGACTACCTTAGAGAGTCAGGTTAATGCCAGACTACCTTAGAGAGTCACCATGCCAGACTACCTTAGAGAGTCAGGTTAATGTCAGACTACCTTAGAGAGTCAGGTTAATGCCAGACTACCTTAGAGAGTCAGGTTAATGCCAGACTACCTTAGAGAGTCAGGTTAATGCCAGACTACCTTAGAGAGTCAGGTTAATGCCAGACTACCTTAGAGAGTCACCATGCCAGACTACCTTAGAGAGTCAGGTTAATGCCAGACTACCTTAGAGAGTAAGGTTAATGCCAGACTACCTTAGAGAGTCAGGTTAATGCCAGACTACCTTAGAGAGTCAGGTTAATGCCAGACTACCTTAGAGAGTCAGGTTAATGTCAGACTACCTTAGAGAGTCAGGTTAATGCCAGACTACCTTAGAGAGTCACCATGCCAGACTACCTTAGAGAGTCAGGTTAATGCCAGACTACCTTAGAGAGTCAGGTTAATGCCAGACTACCTTAGAGAGTCAGGTTAATGCCAGACTACCTTAGAGAGTCAGGTTAATGCCTGACTACCTTAGAGAGTCAGGTTAATGTCAGACTATCTTAGAGAGTCAGGTTAATGTCAGACTACCTTAGAGAGTCAGGTTAATGCCAGACTACCTTAGAGAGTCAGGTTAATGCCTGACTACCTTAGAGAGTCAGGTTAATGTCAGACTACCTTAGAGAGTCAGGTTAATGCCAGGCTACCTTAGAGAGTCAGGTTAATGCCAGACTACCTTAGAGAGTCAGGTTAATGCCAGACTACCTTAGAGAGTCAGGTTAATGTCAGACTACCTTAGAGAGTCAGGTTAATGCCAGACTACCTTAGAGAGTGTTGCGTTTGACCAGATGTTCCTCCAAGTGGGATGTAAAACGCTGGTCAGTCCCAAGTTCCTTAGATGACACATAAACTGATCTCGAATATACACCAAGCACAGTATAGGTATTTTGTATTTTATTGTCAAATATTTGAGAATAGAGACCAGCCTCGAACAACACATACAAATGCGTAGCCCAAGTTGATCTGAAAACTTCCCGGAAAGCACTCTCCTCTTCAGTATCTCCCCCCGCCCTCACTTGTCTCACCTCAAACACATGCTCATTGTCTCTTATCTTGAGTCGGCCTGGGAAACACAGGAAGGAGGAATTCCTCCTCTCTGCCTTCTACTTCAAGGCCGGCCCAAGTGCGAGCACTTTGTCATGGGATGAAAAGAAAAGCAAAGAGTACAATATGGAACATTAGCTATATGTAATATGACTATGAAAATTAATAAGTAACACAAAATATGGATATATGAAGATATATATATATCTTTCAAGAGTCAGGTTAATGTCAGACTACCTTAGAGAGTCAGGTTAATGCCAGACTACCTTAGAGAGTCAGGTTAATGCCGGACTACCTTAGAGAGTCAGGTTAATGCCAGACTACCTTAGAGAGTCAGGTTAATGCCAGACTACCTTAGAGAGTCAGGTTAATGCCGGACTACCTTAGAGAGTCAGGTTAATGCCAGACTACCTTAGAGAGTCAGGTTAATGCCAGACTATCTTAGAGAGTCAGGTTAACGCCAGACTACCTTAGAGAGTCAGGTTAATGCCAGACTACCTTAGAGAGTCAGGTTAATGTCAGACTACCTTAGAGAGTCAGGTTAATGTCAGACTACCTTAGAGAGTCAGGTTAATGCCAGACTACCTTAGAGAGTCAGGTTAATGCCAGACTATCTTAGAGAGTCAGGTTAATGTCAGACTACCTTAGAGAGTCAGGTTAATGCCAGACTACCTTAGAGAGTCAGGTTAATGCCAGACTATCTTAGAGAGTCAGGTTAATGCCAGACTACCTTAGAGAGTCAGGTTAATGCCAGACTACCTTAGAGAGTCAGGTTAATGCCAGACTACCTTAGAGAGTCAGGTTAATGCCAGACTACCTTAGAGAGTCAGGTTAATGCCAGACTACCTTAGAGAGTCAGGTTAATGCCAGACTACCTTAGAGAGTCAGGTTAATGCCAGACTACCTTAGAGAGTCAGGTTAATGCCAGACTACCTTAGAGAGTCAGGTTAATGTCAGACTATCTTCCCACGCAGAACAACTTTTACCTGGAAGGAGAGAAGCCATCACCTCCACTCTCAGACCCACTGAATGCAGTCCGGGGGTTGGGAAATGTGAGTAGACCTCAGCCAGATGCTTACATTCCCACCCCAAGTTGCAGCGACCAACCTGCACCCAGACCTGGCCCTCTGGTCCATGTCCTTGGTCTTGTTCACATTCACTTGTTGTGCTGAATATTTAGTGATCTTTAACTACTATGAAGAATAAACATCCATCTATCTTATTCTGAGCATCCCAAAAATACACACACACACTTACGCACGCACACACAGACACACACACACTCACACACAGACAGACACACTCACACAGACAGACAGATAGACACACACAGACAGACACACTCATACACACACAGACAGACAGATAGACACACACACACACACAGACAGATAGACAGACACACACAGACAGACAGACAGATAAACACACACAGACAGATAGACACACACACAGACAGACAGATAGACACACACAGACAGATAGACACACTCATACACACACAGACAGACAGATAGACACACACACACACAGATAGACACACACACACAGACAGACACACTCATACACACACAGACAGACAGATAGACACACACACACACAGACAGACACACTCATATACACACACAGATAGACACACACAGACAGATAGACACACTCATACACACTCATACACACACAGACAGACAGATAGACACACACACAGACAGACAGATAGACACACACACAGACAGACACACTCATACACACACAGACAGACAGATAGACACACACAGACAGATAGACACACTCATACACACACAGACAGACAGACAGATAAACACACACAGACAGATAGACACACACACAGACAGACAGATAGACACACACAGACAGATAGACACACACACACACAGACAGATAGACACACACACACACAGACAGACACAGATAGACACACACACACACAGACAGACACACTCATACACACACTGACAGATAGATACACACACACACACACAGACAGATAGACACACACAGACAGATAGACACACTCATACACACACACACACAGACAGACAGATAAACACACACACACAGACAGATAGACACACACACAGACAGACAGATAGACACACCCACACACAGACAGACACAGATAGACACACGCACACACAGACAGACACACTCATACACACACTGACAGACAGATAGACACACACACACAGACAGATAGACAGACACACACAGACAGACAGATAGACACACACACACACAGACAGATAGACACACACAGACAGATAGACAGACACAGACATACACACACACACACACACAGACAGAAGAAGAAACTTATCACTTTCCTCCGGCACTGTTCCCCTAGCATTCAAAAAAGCGGTTATTCATCCTCTGCTCAAAAGACCTAACCTCGATCCTGACCTCATGGTAAACTACCGACCGGTCTCCCACCTTCCGTTTATTTCCAAAATTCTCGAAAAAACTGTTGCACAGCAGCTAAATGAACACTTAGTGACTAACAATCTCTGTGAACCTTTTCAATCCGGTTTCAGGGCAAATCACTCTACGGAGACAGCCCTCGCAAAAATGACTAATGATCTATTGCTAACGATGGATTCTGATGCGTCATCTATGTTGCTGCTTCTTGATCTTAGCGCCGCTTTCGATACCGTCGATCATAATATTTTATTAGAGCGTATCAAAACACGTATTGGTATGTCAGACTTAGCCTTGTCTTGGTTTAACTCTTATCTTACTGACAGGATGCAGTGCGTCTCCCATAACAATGTGACCTCGGACTATGTCAAGGTAACGTGCGGAGTTCCCCAGGGTTCGGTTCTTGGCCCTGCACTCTTTAGTATTTACATGCTGCCGCTGGGTGACATCATACGCAAGTACGGTGTTAGCTTTCACTGTTATGCTGATGACACTCAACTCTACATGCCCCTAAAGCTGACCAACACGCCGGACTGTAGTCAGCTGGAGGCGTGTCTTAATGAAATTAAACAATGGATGTCCGCTAACTTTTTGCAACTCAACGCTAAGAAAACGGAAATGCTGATTATCGGTCCTGCTAGACACCAACATCTATTTAATAATACCACCTTAACATTTGACAACCAAACAATTAAACAAGGAGACTCGGTAAAGAATCTGGGTATTATCTTCGACCCAACTCTCTCGTTTGAGTCACACATTAAGAGTGTTACTAAAACGGCCTTCTTTCATCTCCGTAATATCGCTAAAATTCGTTCCATCTTGTCCACTAGCGACGCTGAGATCATTATTCATGCGTTCGTTACGTCTCGTCTCGATTACTGTAACGTATTATTTTCGGGCCTCCCTATGTCTAGCATTAAAAGATTACAGTTGGTACAAAATGCGGCTGCAAGGCTTTTGACAAAAACAAGAAAGTTTGATCATATTACGCCTATACTTGCTCACTTGCACTGGCTTCCTGTGCACTTAAGATGCGACTTTAAGGTTTTACTACTTACGTATAAAATATTACACGGTTTAGCTCCAGCCTATCTCGCCGATTGTATTGTACCATATGTCCCGACAAGAAATCTGCGTTCAAAGAACTCCGGCTTATTAGTGATTCCCAGAGCCAAAAAAAAGTCTGCGGGCTATAGAGCGTTTTCTATTCGGGCTCCAGTACTCTGGAATGCCCTCCCGGTAACAGTTAGAGATGCTACCTCAGTAGAAGCATTTAAGTCCCATCTTAAAACTCATTTGTATAATCTAGCCTTTAAATAGACCCCCCCTTTTTTAGACCAGTTGATCTGCCGTTTCTTTTCTTCTCTCCTCTTCTCCCCTGTCCCTTGCGAGGGGGAGTTGCATAGGTCCGGTGGCCATGGATGAAGTGCTGGCTGTCCAGAGCCGGGACCCCGGGTGGACCACTAGCCTGTGCATCGGTTGGGGACATCTCTGCGCTGCTGACCCGTCTCCGCTCGGGATGGTTTCCTGTTGGCCCCGCTGTGGACTGGACTCCCGCTGATGTGTTGGATCCACTGTGGACTGGACTTTCACAATGTTATGTCAGACCCACTCGACATCCGTTGCTTTCGGTCTCCCCTAGAGGGGGGGGGTTACCCACATATGCGGTCCTCTCCAAGGTTTCTCATAGTCATTCGCCGACGTCCCACTGGGGTGAGTTTTTCCTTGCCCGTATGTGGGCTCTGTACCGAGGATGTCGTTGTGGCTTGTACAGCCCTTTGAGACACTTGTGATTTAGGGCTATATAAATAAACATTGATTGATTGATAGACACACACACACAGACAGATAGACACACACAGACAGACAGATAGACACACACACACACAGACAGATAGACACACACACACACAGACAGATAGACAGACACAGACATACACACACACACACACACAGACAGATAGACACACACACACAGACAGATAGACACACACAGACAGACAGATAGACACACACACACACAGACAGATAGACACACACAGACAGATAGACAGACACACTCATACACACACTGACAGACAGATAGACACACACACACACAGACAGATAGACACACACAGACAGATAGACAGACACAGACATACACACACACACACACACAGACAGATAGACACACACACACAGACAGATAGACACACACAGACAGACAGATAGACACACACACACACAGACACACACACACACACAGACAGATAGACAGACACACTCATACACACACTGACAGACAGATAGACACACACACACACAGACAGATAGACACACACAGACAGACAGATAGACACACACACACACACAGACAGATAGACACACACAGACAGATAGACAGACACACACAGACAGACACACTCATACACAGACAGACAGACAGACAGATAAACACACACAGACAGACAGACAGATAGACACACACACTCACACACACAGACACGTGTGTACACACACTCACACAGTCCTCTGCTGCCCTCTGCTGGGTATTTTGTATTTATCTTTATGGTATTTATCTTTCTTCAACTTTTGACACTTCCTGTTGTGTAGCAACTCTTCTTCTTCATCATCATCATATTTGATGTTTACGTCCCTCAAGTAAACACACACACACACACACACACACACACATCCTAATATTATTAATAATCATACCATCAAGTGGGAGTTTATGTTTGTTATGTCTGAATGTGTGCCTGTGGGTCAATGTGTGTGTGTGTGTGTGTGAAAATGTGCAAGTGTTTTTGTGTTTCTGTGTGTGTGTGTGTGTGTGTGTTGCCCCCAAGTGGCCTAATTGAAACACTGATTTTAATTTATGTTCAATTGGTTGAGTTGTCAAAACAAATGACATCTTCACACTAAAATGATTTACTGAGGACAACACACACACACGTACACACACATACACACGTACACACACACACACACAGCCACAGTGTGTGTGCACAGATAGCAGCAGGTTAAACATTAATGGTAGCTTGTAAAGCTAACACCAAGACAGTGAACCTTTGGAGTTTGATATGATGGCCTCACACACACACACACACACACACACACACACACACACACACACACACACACACACACACACACACACGGTCAGAATGACACAGGTGTGAGTGTAGGAGGTTGATCTCTGAAATTGCTCAGGTGAGTTCTTCTATTTTTTATGGCAACAAAGATGTGGTAAATAAAAATGTAGACATAAAGTACGTCTATTGACTTTAAACGGGCGTAAGTGAGGCAAGGTGCTAACATGCTAACTACCGTGCTAACTGCGTGTGTCCGAATCGTTCATATTGAAGCTAAAGTTATTTTTGTGATAACTCACTATTTCACTATTTGATCCATGACTGTATAATTCTTCAACATTTAATAATAATAATAATAATTTATCTATTTAATCCATGATTGTATAATTCTTCAACATTTAATAATAATAATAATTTAACTATTTGATCTATGATTGTATAATTCTTCAACATTTAATAATAATAATAATTTCACTATTAATCCATGATTGTATAATTCTTCAACATTTAATAATAATAATAATAATAATTTATCTATTTAATCCATGATTGTATAATTCTTCAACATTTAATAATAATAATAATTTCACTATTAATCCATGATTGCATCATTCTTCAACATTTAATAATAATAATGATTATTATTATTATTTCACTATTTGATCCATGGTTGTATAATTCTTTACTATATTATCTGGACTTTTAATATAATTTTATTTATTTGAATATTATTGCATTATTTAATAAATATTTATTGTTATTTTAATGTAATTTTATTTTTTTTAAATATTATTGTATTATTTAATAGATAGTTATTATTCTTTACATTGTTTTATGATTTTTTAAACATCATTATATTATCTAATAAACATGTATTATTATTGAAATATAATTCATTATCTTTAAGTAGTATATTCTTAGTATTGTTTTATTTTTTTCAAATATGTTATTTAGTATTTAATAAATATGTATTATTATTCTAATATAATTAATTATCTTTAAGTATTATTCATTAAATATTATTTTATTATTTCATCAATATTTACTATTTATTAAAGATCATTTATTATCATGAACTATTATTCCTTAAATATGATTTTAATTCTTTAAATAATCTTGTATTTTTCTTCCCTTTTTATTATTCAATAAAATAATGATTTAAAAGTTATTTATGTTGTTTGTTACTTTTTATGATTTAAAAGTTATTTATGTTGTTGTTTGTTACTTTTTATGATTTAAAAGTTATTTATGTTGTTGTTTGTTACTTTTTATGATTTAAAAGTTATTTATGTTTGTTACTTTTTATGATTTAAAAGTTATTTATGTTGTGTTTGTTACTTTTTATGATTTAAAAGTTATTTATGTTGTTGTTTGTTACTTTTTATGATTTAAAAGTTATTTATGTTGTTGTTTGTTACTTTTTATGATTTAAAAGTCATTTATGTTGTTTATTATTTTTATGATTTAAAAGTCATTTATGTTGTTTATTATTTTTATGATTTAAAAGTTATTTATGTTGTTGTTTGTTACTTTTTATGATTTAAAAGTTATTTATGTTGTTGTTTATTATTTTTATGATTTAAAAGTCATTTATGTTGTTACTTTTTATGATGTAAAGGTTATTTATGTGGTTGATTATTTGATTTATTTATGTAAATATTGTTCTTTGTTCCTCATTATTCTTGGAATATAATTTCAAGCTCAAACCGCCCCGCCAGCCCATTGGTGGACAAGGGGGTCATGTGACCTCTCAGGCAAACCACCAGGCGGCCGAGGGTCAAACTGCTGACCTTTGACCTCCACTGCCACCATGTGACGTGTCCTTGTTTTGGCAGCGAGCGCGGCTAATTAGCTTGATTTGCTAAGCTGTCAATCAAAGCCAATGGAAACCAATCAGAGCGCAGGAGAGGACGAACTGGCGGGGATGCCAAAGGAGGCGGGGCTAAGGGCGCTGGTGCAGCGAACGGGATATCGTCTGCAGCAGGTGAGGCCGCACGTCCTCGTCTTTGTCCGCCGCTAACGCTCTTCCCGCCAGGAGAACGGTCAGCGGCGCTATGGCGGCCCCCCGCCCGGCTGGGATGCCCCGCCCCCCGAGAGAGGAAGTGAGATCTTCGTGGGAAAACTACCTCGAGATCTGTTCGAGGACGAGCTGGTGCCGCTGTGCGAGAAGGTGGGACTTCCTGTCTGCTCTCACAACTTCCTGTCTGCTCGCTCAACTTCCTGTCTGCTCTCACAACTTCCTGTCTGCTCGCTCAACTTCCTGTCTGCTCTCACAACTTCCTGTCTGCTCGCTCAACTTCCTGTCTGCTCTCACAACTTCCTGTCTGTTCACTCAACTTCCTGTCTGCTCACTCAACTTCCTGTCTGCTCACTCAACTTCCTGTCTGCTCACTCAACTTTCTGTTTGCTTGCTCAACTTCCTGTCTGCTTGCTCAACTTCCTGTCTGCTTGCTCAACTTTCTGTTTGCTTGCTCAACTTCCTGTCTGCTTGCTCAACTTTCTGTTTGCTTGCTCAACTTCCTGTCTGCTTGCTCAACTTTCTGTTTGCTTGATCAACTTCCTGTCTGCTTGCTCAACTTCCTGTCTGCTTGCTCAACTTTCTGTTTGCTTGCTCAACTTCCTGTCTGCTTGCTCAACTTCCTGTCTGCTTGCTCAACTTTCTGTTTGCTTGCTCAACTTCCTGACTGCTTGCTCAACTTTCTGTTTGCTTGCTCAACTTCCTGTCTGCTTGCTCAACTTTCTGTTTGCTTGCTCAACTTCCTGTCTGCTTGCTCAACTTCCTGTCTGCTCACTCAACTTCCTGTCTGCTCGCTCAACTTCCTGTCTGCTTACTCAACTTTCTGTTTTCTTGCTCAACTTTCTGTTTGCTTGCTCAACTTCCTGTCTGCTTGCTCAACTTTCTGTTTTCTTGCTCAACTTTCTGTTTGCTTGCTCAACTTCCTGTCTGCTTACTCAACTTTCTGTTTGCTTGCTCAACTTCCTGTCTGCTTGCTCAACTTTCTGTTTGCTTGCTCAACTTTCTGTTTGCTTGCTCAACTCCCTGTCTGCTTGCTCAACTTTCTGTTTGCTTGCTCAACTTCCTGTCTGCTCGCTCAACTTCCTGTCTGCCTGCTCAACTTCCTGTCTGCTCGCTCAACTTCCTGTTTGCTCGCTCAACTTCTTGTTGCCTGTCAACTTCCTGTTTCTCGCTCAACTTCCTGTTTGCTTGACCAACTTCCTGTGTGCTTGCTTAACTTCCTGTCTGCTCCCTCAACTTCCAGTTTCTCACTCAACTTCCTGTCTGCTTACTCAACTTCCTGTTTGCTCGCTCAACTTCCTGTCTGCTCGCTCAACTTCCTGTCTGCTTGCTCAACTTTCTGTTTGCTTGCTCAACTTCCTGTCTGCTTGCTCAACTTTCTGTTTGCTTGCTCAACTTCCTGTCTGCTTGCTCAACTTTCTGTTTGCTTGCTCAACTTCCTGTCTGCTTGCTCAACTTTCTGTTTGCTTGCTCAACTTCCTGTCTGCTTGCTCAACTTTCTGTTTGCTTGCTCAACTTCCTGTCTGCTTGCTCAACTTTCTGTTTGCTTGCTCAACTTCCTGTCTGCTTGCTCAACTTTCTGTTTGCTTGCTCAACTTCCTGTCTGCTTGCTCAACTTCCTGTCTGCTCACTCAACTTCCTGTCTGCTCGCTCAACTTCCTGTCTGCTTACTCAACTTTCTGTTTGCTTGCTCAACTTTCTGTTTGCTTGCTCAACTCCCTGTCTGCTTGCTCAACTTTCTGTTTGCTTGCTCAACTTCCTGTCTGCTCGCTCAACTTCCTGTCTGCCTGCTCAACTTCCTGTCTGCTCGCTCAACTTCCTGTTTGCTCGCTCAACTTCTTGTTGCCTGTCAACTTCCTGTTTCTCGCTGAACTTCCTGTTTGCTTGACCAACTTCCTGTGTGCTTGCTTAACTTCCTGTCTGCTCCCTCAACTTCCTGTTTCTCGCTCAACTTCCTGTCTGCTTACTCAACTTTCTGTTTGCTCACGCAACTTCCAGTTTCTCACTCAACTTCCTGTCTGCTTACTCAACTTCCTGTTTGCTTGCTCAACTTCCTGTCTGCTCGCTCAACTTCCTGTCTGCCTGCTCAACTTTCTGTTTGCTCGCTCAACTTCCTGTTTGCTTGCTCAACTTCCTGTCTGCTGGCTCAGTTCGGGAAGATCTACGAGGTGAGGATGATGATGGATTTCAACGGGAACAACCGCGGCTACGCCTTCGTCACCTTCGCCAGCAAACAGGAAGCCAGGGCGGCCATGAAGCAGCTCAACAACTACGAGATCAGGTGAACTCCGCCGGCGACTGGTTGCCACGCCAGCCGCTGACCGCCGTCCTTGACTCCGCCCCTGTGGCAGGAACGGCCGCCTCCTGGGCGTCTGCGCCAGCGTGGACAACTGCCGTCTCTTCGTGGGCGGCATCCCCAAAGGCAAGCAGCGCGAGGAGATCCTGGCGGAGGTGAGGAAGGTGACGGACGGCGTGGTGGACGTCATCGTGTATCCCAGCGCCGCCGACAAGTCCAAAAACCGCGGATTCGCCTTCGTGGAGTACGAGAGTCACCGGGCGGCCGCCATGGCTCGCCGCAAACTGTTGCCAGGTAACCGCGCTCGCCTCCGCCTCGTCCCCGCGCGGGTCACTTCCTGTTTGTCCGCACAGGTCGCATCCAGCTGTGGGGTCACGCCATCGCCGTGGACTGGGCGGAGCCTGAGGTGGAGGTGGACGAGGACACCATGGCGACAGTGAAGATCCTCTACGTGAGGAACTTGATGCTGCAGACCAGCGAGGAGAGCATCCAGAAGGAGTTCAACGCCGTCAAAGCAGGTGTCCGTCCGTCCGCACGCCGCCGCCTTCGTGCGCCTGACCTCTGACCCCAGCACTGTGTGGCGCAGGCGCGGTGGAGCGGGTCAAGAAGATCCGCGACTACGCCTTCATCCACTTCACACACCGCCAGGACGCCATCGACGCCATGGCGGCCCTCGACGGCAAGGTGAGTCCTGCCGTCAAACGCGCTAGGGTCAAACACACCAAGGTCAAACACGCTAACGTCGAACACGTCAAACACACCAAGGTCAAACACACCAAGGTCAAACATGCTAAGGTCAAACACACCAAGGTCAAACACACCAAGGTCAAACACGCTAACGTCGAACACGTCAAACACACCAAGGTCAAACACACCAAGGTCAAACATGCTAAGGTCAAACACACCAAGGTCAAACACACCAAGGTCAAACACGCTAACGTCGAACACGTCAAACACACCAAGGTCAAACATGCTAAGGTCAAACACACCAAGGTCAAACATGCTAAGGTCAAACACACCAAGGTCAAACACACTATGGTCGAACACACCAAGGTCAAACACGCTAACATCGAACACGTCAAACACACTACGGTCAAACACGCTAAGGTCAAACACACTAAGGTCAAACACGCTAACGTCGAACACGTCAAACACACCAAGGTCAAACACACCAAGGTCAAACATGCGAAGGTCAAACACACCAAGGTCAAACACACCAAGGTCAAACACGCTAACGTCGAACACGTCAAACACACCAAGGTCAAACACACCAAGGTCAAACACACCAAGGTCAAACATGCTAAGGTCAAACACACCAAGGTCAAACACGCTAACGTCGAACACGTCAAACACACCAAGGTCAAACATGCTAAGGTCAAACATGCTAAGGTCAAACACACCAAGGTCAAACACACTATGGTCGAACACACCAAGGTCAAACACGCTAACATCGAACACGTCAAACACACTACGGTCAAACACGCTAAGGTCAAACACACCAAGGTCAAACACACTATGGTCGAACACACCAAGGTCAAACACGCTAACGTCGAACACGTCAAACACACTCAGGTCAAACACGCTAAAGTCAAACACACCAAGGTCAAACACGCTAACGTCAAACACACCAAGGTCAAACACGCCAAGGTCAAACACACCAAGGTCAAACACACCAAGGTCAAACACGCTAAGGTCAAACACACCAAGGTCAAACACGCTTAGGTCAATTACACCAAAGTCAAACACACTATGGTTAAACACACCAAGGTCAAACACACCAAGGTCAAACACGCTTAGGTCAAACACACTATGGTCAAACACACCAAGGTCAAACACGCTAACGTCGAACACGTCAAACACACCAAGGTCAAACACACCAAGGTCAAACACGCTAACATCGAACAGGTCAAACACACCAAGGTCAAACACGCTAACGTCGAACACGTCAAACACACCAAGGTCAAACACGCTAACGTCGAACACGTCAAACACACCAAGGTCAAACACGCTAACGTCGAACACGTCAAACACACCAAGGTCAAACACGCTAAGGTCAAACAAGCTAAGGTCAAACACACCGAAGTCCAACACACCAAGGTCAAACCTGCTAACGTTGAACACGTCAAACACACCAAGGTCAAACACGCCAACATCAAACACACCAAGGTCAAACAAGCTAAGGTCAAACACGTCAAACACACCAAGGTCAAACACGCTAAGGTCAAACAAACTAAGGTCAAACGCGCCAAAGTCAAACACACCAAGGTCAAACAAGCTAAGGTCAAACACGCCAACGTCAAACACACCAAGGTCAAACAAGCTAAGGTCAAACATGCTGAGGTCAAACACATCAAACACACCAAGGTCAAACAAGCTAAGGTCAAACATGCTAAGGTCAAACACGTTAAGGTCAAACACGCTAATGTCAAACATGCTAACGTGGACTAACGTGGTCTAACGTGGTCTGACGTGAACTAACGTGGTCTAACAGGGTCTAACGTGGACTAACGTGGTCTGACGTGGACTGACGTGGTCTTACATGGACTAACGTGGTCTAACGTGGACGATCATGGACTAACGTGGTCTGACGTGGTCTTACATGGACTAACGTGGTCTAACGTGAACTAACGTGGACAATCATGGACTAACGTGGTCTAACGTGGACTAACGTGGACTAAAGTGGTCTAATGTGGACTAACGTGGTCTAACGTGAACTAACGTGGACGATCATGGACTAACGTGGTCTAACGTGGACTGACGTGGTCTTACATGGACTAACGTGGTCTAACGTGAACTAACGTGGACGATCATGGACTAACGTGGTCTAACGTGGACTAACGTGGACTAAAGTGGTCTAACGTGGACTAACGTGGACTAACGTGGTCTAACGTGGACTGACGTGGTCTAACGTGGTCTAACGGGGTCTAACATGGACTAACGGGGTCTAACGTGGACTAATGTGGACTAACTGGGTCTAACGGGGTCTAACGTGGACTAACGTGGTCTAACGCTGTCTCTGGATGGCAGGTTGTGGACGGCTCGCCCATCCAGGTGACGCTGGCCAAGCCAGTGGACAAGGACAACTATGTGCGCTACACGCGAGGAACGGGAGGACGAGGAAGCTCACTGCTGCAGGCCGACTATGCCGCCTACACCTTGGGCCAGGTGGGAGGAGCTTAGATAGGTCGAATGACACCTGAAATACCTGTCCCCTCCCCCTCTTTAGGTGTACGACCCGTCTGTGGCCTACCTTGGTGCGCCCGTCTTTTACGCCCCGCAGGCTTACGCCGCCGTCCCTGGCCAGTTCCGCTTCCCGGCGGCTAAAGGTCACGTTGGAGGACGCGGTCTGCTCAGAACGCCCTCCGTGCGAGGTGAGCGCCGTTTTCTTTTTCCGGTTTACCTTTGCAAGCAAATCACTTCTGCTGGCTGTTGACAGACGCACAAGACCTGCCCTACGCTAACGTTAGTCTATCATGCTATGCCAACTAACATGTCCTATGTTATGCTAACTAACGTCTATTATGCTATGCTAACTAATGTGTTCTATTCTATGCTAACTTTCATGTTCCATGCTATGCTAACTAATGTGTTCTAAGTTATACTAATAAGGTCTACTATATTGTGCTACCTTTCATTTTCTATCCTATGCTAACTAAGGTGTTCTAAGCTATGCTAATTTGGGTGTGCTATGCTATGGTAACTAAGGTGTGCTATGCTAACTGTCATGTTCAAATCTATGCTAACTGACCTGTTTTATTTTATGCTAACTAACGTGTGCTATCCTATGCTAACTATGATGTCCTATGCTAACTACCGTGTTGTGTGCTATGCTAATTCTAAGCTATGCTAACTAGCCTGTTGTGCGCTATGCTAACTAGCATGTTTGACATTAACGAGTCCAAAAGTAGCGCCGGCGGTCTTGTGCTGTGGGCGGCCTTGTGCCGTGGTCAGTCCAGTAGAAGTTGGAATCACCAAACACGGAGAATGTTGTGAATGATCTGCCAAAGTGGAGGAGATGATCTTGCTTGTCTTGATTTGAAGTGATTTCATTGATTTCGCTGCCTTTTCGGTCTCCTGTAGAAATTTACATGACTGTACCTGTAGGGGCCGCTGGGGTGCGGGGGCTGGGTGGGCGGGGCTACCTTAGCTACGCTGCGGCTGGTGGAGCCGCGTGCCGCGAGGGAGGAGCCTCCTTCGGGGCGAAGGCGGACAAGCCGGCGGAGGAGAAGCTCTATGACCTTCTGCCCGGGATGGAGCTGACCCCCATTGCCCCGGCCACCATGAGCATCAAGGTGGGCGCCATTAAGCCGGCGCCGCAGGTAAGAGCCCACGCCCCTGCGGCCAGAAGGCAAGAGAAGCCGGTGACCAGGATTGTGTGGCAGGTTCTGGAGGAAGTGTGTCAGAAGAACAACTGGGGTCAGCCCGTGTACCAGCTGCACTCGGCCATCGCACCGGACCAGCGGCCGCTCTTCCTCTACAAGATCAGCATCCCGGCGCTCGCCAGCACGTACGCACCCTACCTCGCCGCCGCCGCCGCTCCTTTCTTCCCGTAGTCGTATGACCGAGTAGCTGGCTTCCCGCAGGCCCCCCTTCACGCCTGCCAAGCTGAGCGCCGCCGTGGACGAAGCTAAGGTGCACGCCGCCGAGCACACGCTGCACACGTTGGGCCTGCAGGTGGAGGGCGCCGCAGAGGCCGTGGCCACAGTCGCCTTCCCAGGTACGTGAAGGTCCGTACCCACCGCTAACACGCTGGCGTCCTGCCGGGGCGCAGGGAGTGAAGGCATGGCCCTCTCTTGCAGGTTACGCTCTAGGGAGCCCAGCGCCGTCCGCCTCCCAGCTGAAGTCTCTGGGTCAGGACGTGACGGCCTACGCCGCCTACGAGGGCTACCCCGCCTTTGCCCTGGCAACACAGCGACACAGCGACGGATATGGCGTCTTCTAGGGCTTTTATTTTGAAGGTGGCCAGTTTATGACGTTTGAACCTTCTTTGTAGTTGAGGATGTTTCATTCAGTATTAAAGCCTTTTTACAAACAAATCCACTTCCTGTCCAAAAGCATCCAAAGCCCTACACTACATCCTGTCCACAAACAGGAAGGGGAGGAGCTAGGACTCATTTTAGGGAAGGCCACCAGAGGGAGACATTAACACGAAGTTCATGTTTTCATTCCGATCCCCAGCTGCTCCTGCACCTGCGCACGCAGTTCCTGCTTCTGCACCTGGAAACAGGAAACAGGAAGTGCCCGTCAGCTTCCTTATTCACTTCCTACTTGCTGACTTGTACACTTGCTTCCTTTCTCCTTGCTTCCTAACCACTGACTTAATTTCATTCTTCAACTTTACCTTCCCAGTCACCGTCAGCGGGAAACTGCCCACAAAGACCACGTAGCGAGGAACCTTGAAGTGGGACAGCTGCAACACACACACACACACACACTCGTTAGGGCCACACTCGTTAGGGTGACACTTGTTAGGGTGACACTTGTTAGCAAGGAACCTTGAAGTGGGACAGCTGCAACACACACACACACACACACACTTGTTAGGGCCACACTCGTTAGGGTGACACTCGTTAGGGTGACACTCGTTAGGGTGACACTTGTTAGCAAGGAACCTTGAAGTGGGACAGCTGCAACACACACTCGTTAAGGCCACACTCGTTAGGGCCACACTCGTTAGGGTGACACTCGTCAAGGTGAAACTTGTTAGGGGGACACTCGTTAGGGCGTCACTCGTTAGGGTGACACTCGTTAGGGGGACACTTGTCAGGGTGACACTCGTTAGGGCCACACTCGTTAGGGCCACACTCATTAGGGTGACCCTCGTTAGGGTGACACTTGCTAGGGTAACACTTGTTAGGGCGACACTCGTCAGGGTGACACTTGAGGTGACACTTGACGTGGCACTTGAGGTGACACTCGTTAGGGTGAAACTTGAGGTGACACTTGAGGTGACACTCGTTAGGGTGAAACTTGAGGTGACACTTGAAGTGACACTTGAGGTGACACTCGTTAGGGTGAAACATGAAGTGACATTTGAGGTGACAGTTTAGGTGACACTCGTTAGGGTGAAACTTCAGGTGACACTTGAGGTGACACTCGTTAGGGTGAAACTTGAAGTGACATTTGAGGTGACACTTGAGGTGACACTTGTTAGGGTGAAACTTGAGGTGACACTTGAGGTGACATTTGAGGTGACACTCGTTAGGGTGAAACTTGAGGTGACACTCGTTAGGGTGAAACTTGAAGTGACATTTGAGGTGACACTCGTTAGGGTGAAACTTGAGGTGACACTTGAGGTGACATTTGAGGTGACACTTAAGGTGACACTTGAGGTGACACTCGTTAGGGTGAAACTTGAGGTGACAATTGAGGTGACACTCGTTAGGGTGAAACTTGAAGTGACACTTGAGGTGACACTTAAGGTGACACTTGAGGTGACACTCGTTAGGGTGAAACTTGAGGTAACACTTGAGGTGACAATTGAGGTGACACTCGTTAGGGTGAAACTTGAGGTAACACTTGGTGACAATTGAGGTGACACTCGTTAGGGTGAAACTTGAGGTGACACTTGAGGTGACACTTAAGGTGACACTTGAGGTGACACTCGTTAGGGTGAAACTTGAGGTAACACTTGAGGTGACAATTGAGGTGACACTCGTTAGGGTGAAACTTGAGGTAACACTTGGTGACAATTGAGGTGACACTTGAGGTGACACTCGTTAGGGTGAAACTTGAGGTGACACTTGAGCTGACATTTGAGGTGACACTTGAGGTGACATTTGAGGTGACACTTGTTAGGGTGACACTTACCTTTCCTCTGCAGAAATTCTTGATGTCGTCCTCAGTGAGTTCCTGGTCATCTGTCACTTTCACACATGCACAAATCTCTTCCCCCATGCGGGGGTCATCCACCCCCACCACCTGACACACACACACACAGGTGAGAAGTGGTGGTGAAGGGTGTGTAAGGTGTGCACTCACCTGCACTTCTTTGACTTTGGGGTGTGTGTGGATGAACTGTTCCAGCTCAGCAGGGTAAATGTTCTCTCCTCCTCGGATGATCATGTCCTTGATGCGACCTTGCAGGCGACAGTAGCCAAACACGTCCAAGCTGCCCAGGTCCCTGACACACACACACACACACACACACACACACACACACACACACATACACACACACACACACACACATACACACACACACGTACACAGACACACGTACACACATACACACAAGTACACACACATACACACACACACACACACACATACACACACACACGTACACAGACACACGTACACACATACACACAAGTACACACACATACACGCACACACACACATACACACACACACGTACACAGACACACACACACGTACACAGACACACACGTACACACATACACACACACACAAGTACACACACATACACGCACACACACACGTACACACATACACACACACACAAGTACATACACACACACGCGTACACACACATACACACACGTACACACACATACACACACACAAGTACACACACATACACACACACGTACACACACATACACGTACACACGTACACACACACACACATACACACACATACACGTACACACATACACACAAGTACACACATGTACACACACACACATATATAGAAGCAGTGTGCCAACAGTTGTGGGTGTGGTGGACTCACCCGGTCTTGTACCATCCATCTGGAGTGATGCACAGGTTTGTCATGTGGGGGTCGTTCCAGTACCCCAACATGACACAGTAGCCACGGATCAGGATCTCACCTGAACACCCCAGAGCAGGGGTCACCAACCTTTTTGAAACCAAAAGCTACTTCTTGGGTAGTGATTAATGCGAAGGGCTACCAGTTTGATACACACTTCAATAAATTGCCAGAAATAGCCAATTTGCTCAATTTACCTTTAACGCTATGTTATTATTAATAATTAATGATATTTACGCTTAATTGAACGGTTTAAAAGAGGACAAAACACGAAAAAAAATGACAATTACATTTTGAAACATAGTTTATCTTCAATTTCGACTCTTTAAAATTCAAAATTCAACCGAAAAAAAGAAGAGAAAAACTTAAAAAAAAGAATTTATGGAACACCATTAGTAATTTTTCCTGATTAAGATTAATTTTAGAATTTTGATGACATGTTTTAAATAGGTTAAAATCCAATCTAAACTTTGTTAGAATATATAACAAATTGGACCAAGCTATATTTCTAACAAAGACAAATCATTATTTCTTCTAGATTTTCCAGAACAAAAATTTTAAAAGAAATTCAAAAGACTTTGAAATAAGATTTAAATTTGATTGTACAGATTTTCTGGATTTGCCAGAATATTTTTTTTAAATTTTAATCATAATAAGTTTGAAGAAATATTTCACAAATATTCTTCGTCGAAAAAACAGAAGCTAAAATGAAGAATTAAATTAAAATGTATTTATTATTCTTTACAATAAAAAAAATACATTTACTTGAACATTGATTTAAATTGTCAGGAAAGAAGAGGAAGGAATTTAAAAGGTAAAAAGGTATATGTGTTTAAAAATCCTAAAATCATTTTTAAGGTTGTATTTTTTCTGTAAAATTGTCTTTCTGAAAGTTATAAGAAGCAAAGTAAAAACATTAATGAATTTATTTAAACAAGTGAAGACCAAGTCTTTAAAATATTTTCTTGGATTTTAAGTTATCAAATTCTATTTGAGTTTTGTCTCTCTTAGAATTAAAAATGTCGGGCAAAGCGAGACCAGCTTGCTAGTAAATAAATACAATTTAAAAAATAGAGGCAGCTCACTGGTATGTGCTGCTATTTGAGCTATTTTTAGAACAGGCCGGCGGGCTACTCATCTGGTCCTTACGGGCTACCTGGTGCCCGCGGGCACCGCGTTGGTGACCCCTGCCCCAGAGGAACCAAGTGATGCACAGGTGTGTCATGTGGGGGTCGTTCCAGTCCCCCACATGACACAGTAGCCACGGATCAGGATCTCACCTGAACACCCCAGAGGAACCATCTCCCCGCTGCTTGGGTTCACAATTTTAGCCTGTGGACACGCCCACAACATGTGATGCAATCTTTGGCTTTGAAAATGTGCTGTGGTCAAGTGGGTGAGTGGGTGAGTGGGTGAGTGGGCGGTACCTCAGTGTGGTCCATGATGTAGCCCACAGTCTCACACCTCCTCTCCAGGTTGTCCAAGGGCGAGCCACAGAATGTCACAGGACTGTTCTCTGTGGTTCCATATCCTATCTACATGATATACATACTTTATTACATGTTGTTATGATGGTGTCTGTTACTACATTATATATATATATATATATATATGTATTATATATATATATATATATATATATATATATATATATATATATATATACTTTATTACCATATTGTTATGAAGGTGTCTGTTACTACATTATATATATATATATATATATATATATATATATATATATAATATATATACATATATATATATATATATGTATATATATATATATATATATATATATATATACTTTATTACATATTGTTATGAAGGTGTCTGTTACTACATTATATATATATATATACTTTATTACATATTGTTATGAAGGTGTCTGTTACTACATTATATATATATATATATATATATATATAATATATATTATATATATATACTTTATTACATATTGTTATGAAGGTGTCTGTTACTACATTATATATATATATATATATATATATATATATATATATATATGTACTTTATTACATTTTGTTATGAAGGTGTCTGTTACTACATTATATATATATATATATATATATATATATATATATATATATATATATATATATATATATATATATATATATATGTACTTTATTACATATTGTTATGAAGGTGTCTGTTACTACATTATATATATATACACTAGCATTCAAAAGTTTGGGTGGTGACATGTAAATGTGGTTATTTTGAAGGAAAAGCACTGTACTTTTCAATGAAGATAAACTTGAAACTAGTCTTAACTTTACAGAAATACACTCTATACATTGCTAATGTGCTAAATGACTATTCTAGCTGCAAATGTCTGCTTTTTGGTGCAATATCTACATAGGTGTATAGAGGCCCATTTCCAGCAACTATCACTCCAGTGTTCTAATGGTACAATGTGTTTGCTCATTGGCTCAGAAGGCTAATTGATGATTAGAAAACCCTTGTGCAATCATGTTCACACATCTGAAAACACTTTAGCTCGTTACACAAGCTACAAAACTGACCTTCCTTTGAGCAGATTGACTTTCTGGAGCATCACATTTGTGGGGTCAATTAAACGCTCAAAATGGCCAGAAAAAGAGAACTTTCATCTGAAACTACACAGTCTATTCTTGTTCTTAGAAATGAAGGCTCGAACACTAAATTGTTTGGGTGACCCCAAACTTTTGAACAGTAGTGTATATACTTTATTACATATTGATATGATGGTGTCTGTTACTACATTATATATATATATATATATATATATATATATATATATATAATATATATATATATATATATATATATATATATATATGTATATGTATATATATTTATATATACTTTGTTACATATTGTTATGAAGGTGTCTGTTACTACATTATATATATATATATATATATATATATATATATATATATATATACTTTATTACATGTTGTTATGAAGGTGTCTGTTACTACATTATATATACTTTATTACATGTTATGAAGGTGTCTGTTACTACATTATATATATATATATATATATATATATATATATATATATATATATATATATATACTTTATTACATGTTGTTATGAAGGTCTCTGTTACTACATTTTATGTATATATATATACTTTATTACATGTTGTTATGAAGGTGTCTGTTACTACATTATATATATATATATACTTTATTACATATTGTTATGAAGGTGTCTGTTACTACATTATATATATATACTTTATTACATGTTGTTATGAAGGTGTCTGTTACTACATTATATATATATATATATATATATATATATATATATATATATATACATTATATATATATATACTTTATTACATGTTGTTATGAAGGTGTCTGTTACTACATGATACATATATATATATATATATATATATATATATATATATATATATATATATATATATATATATATATATATATATATATACTTTATTACATGTTGTTATGAAGGTCTCTGTTACTACATTTTATGTATATATATATACTTTATTACATGTTGTTATGAAGGTGTCTGTTACTACATTATATATATATATATATACTTTATTACATATTGTTATGAAGGTGTCTGTTACTACATTATATATATATATACTTTATTACATGTTGTTATGAAGGTGTCTGTTACTACATTATATATATATATATATATATATATATATATATATATATATATATATATATATATATATATACATTATATATATATACTTTATTACATGTTGTTATGAAGGTGTCTGTTACTACATGATACATATATATATATATATATATATATATATATATATATATACTGATGGAAGTGGATAATTACATATATCCATATTTAATAGTTACTTCTTTTGTATCTCCTATAGTCATATTTTAATCAGCTAATGTTTCGTCTGGTACAAAGTGCTTGCATTACGAGTGTCCTTGCTGAGAGAGTCAGAGCGTTGAATATTCTCTCTGCTTGAGATTCCCATAACATTCTTGAGATAAGGGGCACAAAGCGGTGCTGGGCTAGCAGACAACAGGTGGGGAGGAGGGAGGGGAAGAGGGGGTAGAACAGAACGTCTCTGGGGGGTGGGAGCGAGGGACGAATTGAAGAACACAGCACTTCCGTGGGTTTTGGGGGAGATCGATCTTGGCTGGGCTAGGGAACGCTTCTGTACTGGATTGGTCTCACGTTTGTTTTCAAAGCTTTGAGAATAAACCACAAAATACCAACTACTGCCTGGTGATCAATTTAAACTTTAGCTTATGTGCCATAAAAAGAACTTGGGAGTGACCAGAAACTTAAATTCCCTGGAGGAACATCTGGTCAAACGCAACAATTTGGGGGCTCGTCCGGGATGGCACGCTGTTGATTGACGACTTCTTGCAATCTTCTGCGCAGACTCACTTGGCCAAAAAAGTTAAGGTAAGCAGAGCCTTTTTCTAAAATCTGCATTAGGAGTCTGAACTGAAGTTTGCAAGTCAAACACTGTTTTGTATCCCAGGCACAGAGTGGTGATTTTGATAGATTTATTGCATTTTTGCTGAACCTGCCATTACATAATAGTTGTACATAGTGGTCAACTCACGTCATTGTGTCTAGACTACCGTGACGGGCAGTTTCATTGACGAGTGAACTAATAGTTGGGTGTAAACTTACCCTGGGAATTTGGTCTTCCCTTAACGAGCTCGGGTTGCGAGATCCTAGTGCGATACAGCACTGAAACGTAAGGAAACGGCTGGAGGCCATTTGTAAAAGGTACAATAAAGATTCCCGGGTTGCGAGATCCTAGTGCGATACGGCACTGAAACGTAAGGAAACAGCTGGAGGCCATTTGTAAAAGGTACAATAAAGATTCCCGGGTTGCGAGATCCTTGTGGCTTTGGACACTGGAAAAAAGGAAATAGACACAATGGCCACGGAGTGTGACAGACAGGAATGTGATGGCGGTCAGGGAAAAATGTGATGAATCATTACTGTTTAATGGTCAATTGAATGTACTGTTGTCGACAATGAAATTAGCAGGTAGAGTTTAAAAAGAAAGAAAAAAAGAGAACGTTCCTTGAAAGGGTTAAGAGGGAGTTTACAACACTCGTAAAGTCAAGAACTCAAACGTTTGGTAAATTAAGAAAAGGAACTGGAAGTTTTATGGTAAAGTGAAACGAAGACAGAGAGCTTTCGTGAAGCTTTTTGCTTGTGTGTGTGTGTGTGTGTGTGTGTGTGTGTGTGTGTAAGCACTTGCTTGTGTGTGTGTGCTGCTGATTGCTTGTGTGTGTGTGTGTGTGTGTGTGCGTGAGCTGGTGGCAATGGGAAAAAAAGTGAGAGAAAAACGAAATGCAGCGAAAGAACCGATAATTAATGAGACAAATATGATAAAATGGATGGACTGGTCTTTCGCCTATCGCGCGGCGTCATATTATTTAAACGACCCGCCCAGACTTTGATTAGGCCACTGCCCCCGTCGGATGCAAACAACATACTCTGGTAAGTTGTGCCCATCGTCCCTTTTATGTTGTTTTGGGGGTTGACCTGACTGATACAGACTCTAAAGGAATTATTAAAATTAATGTCCTTGAGAGGGCGTTGACTACCTCTACACCTTCTGTAGCACCTTAAAGGGAAACTTCGGTTTTTTTCAACCTGGGCCCTGTTTTCATAATTTTTTCTGTATATGTGAGTGCTGGATAAAACATTTTTTGAGGTCGCGCCAGTATTGAGCAGGGCAGGCAGCCTCCAGCCCAGCTAACGCTCGTACACAGGGCAACTGGCTCTCGTCAAAATTCGGCCTATAAACATGCATTTTTTTCACACTGACAGGCTCAGATAGTTACAATGAGTGTCCGACAACATACTAGAAAGGAGAAATTAACGTATGTCTCTACCTTTAGCTGGAGATCGCTGTGTGTTGTGAGCTGTGTCCAAATCTCACCACGCTACAAATCTCGTTCCGAAATCTCGCGATAACTCGCGACAAAACACCGGTGGAAAAACAGTTACCTGACTGAGGTGAAGAGAGATGACTGAAGTGATTTTCTGCCTCCACTATAAAACTAAAATAACAGTCTTCGGTAATCCAACAGAAAATCACTTCAGTCATCTCTCTTCACCTCAGTCAGGTAACTGTTTTTCCACCGGTGTTTTGTCGCGAGTTATCGCGAGATTTCGGAACGAGATTTGTAGCGTGGTGAGATTTGGACACAGCTCACAACAAACAGCGATCTCCAGCTAAAGGTAGAGACATACGTTAATTTCTCCTTTCTAGTATGTTGTCGGACACTCATTGTAACTATCTGAGCCTGTCAGTGTGAAAAAAATGCATGTTTATAGGCCGAATTTTGACGAGAGCCAGTTGCCCTGTGTACGAGCGTTAGCTGGGCTGGAGGCTGCCTGCCCTGCTCAATACTGGCGCGACCTCAAAAAATGTTTTATCCAGCACTCACATATACAGAAAAAATTATGAAAACAGGGCCCAGGTTGAAAAAAACCGAAGTTTCCCTTTAAGTACCACCCCACCTCGGTGGTGTTTCAAAGGCTCTCACATCTGTGCGTGCTAATGACATCACCACCGAAGGCCTGGTAACTTTGACCTTAGGAGCGGGTGCAGACAACCTGTGGCTCAGGTGGATGCCAAAACCTGGGTGACTGTGTTGCTTGTTCCGCTGGACGTCCCTTTCCCCACACTTATCCCGCCCCTTTTAAGTTGACTGACATAAATGGCTCAAACTGTCTTATCTCCTTGTTTTCTGAACCCACGCCGCCAGGGTGCGATTTGTTGGCTAGTGTATACCCTCCTGTAGACAATTCCATCCGACTTCTTCCCTTTGTGGCCCAAAAGCTGAATTACATGTGTTTTCAATTTACAGGACCCTCTTCGTCCCCCAACAATTTGGGTGACATTAACCCTTCCTGGTGCACCACACTGATAGATGGCTCAAGGATAGGCCCTTGGGCACGAGCTGACTTATTCTGGTATTGTGGGGAGCACAGATTGTACATTAGAATCCCGACGTCAGCCGTTGGGCTTTGTGCTATGGTTAGACTGGTGACCCCACTCACCCTAGTGGGTACCAAATTAACACCCCTTGGAACTCCTGTTTCAGCTGCCTCTCTAACTCCCTGCCGACGCCGCCATGTTTTATCTCGGAGGAGTGTAACGGGCTCCTTCGATTTGACGAGAAACCCTGATGGTGTTTACTTTGATGCAATAGGCCAACCTAGGGGGGTCCCCTCACAACATAAATTGTGGTGTGAATCCTGTGCAGGTTTCGAAAACCTTCCTATCATTGTTTTTTTTTTATTGATTGAGACTTTTATTAGTAGGTTGCACAGTGAAGTACATATTCCGTACAATTGACCACTAAATGGTAACACCCGAATAAGTTTTTCAACTTGTTTAAGTCGGGGTCCACTTAAATTGATTGATGATACAGATATATACTATCATATATACTATCATCATAATACAGTCATCACACAAGATAATCACATTGAATTATTTACATTATTTACAATCAGGGGTGTGGAGGAGGAGGGGGGGGATATGGACATCAAGTAGTGGACATAGAGAGAGAGAGAGAGAGGGATCAGAAGGCATAAGAAAAAGTATCTGCATTTGATTGTTTACATTTGATTATTAGCAATCTATGGTGCTATTTTCCCTGTGACTGCTACTAAAAATGTTGAACGCATTAACTATGTTTTTTATAATCTGTTGAGACTGACCAACCTGACTCGTGACGCCGTTGAAGGACTTGCTGAACAACTTGACCCGACCTCCCACATGGCCATCCAGAACCGCATAGCCCTTGATCGCATCCTAGCCAAGGAAGAAGGTGTGTGTGCAATGTTTGGTGACCAATGCTGTACCTTCATTCCTAACAACACTGCCCCCGATGGTTCAGTTCAGAGGGCCTTAGAGGGCCTCCAGACCCTGTCTAAGGAACTTACTGAAGTTTCAGGGGTCTCTGACCCCTTCAAAGATTGGCTACAGAGCACATTTGGCAGGTGGACTGACCTAATTAAGTCTGTCCTGGTCTCAATTGGAGTTTTTTTGGCCATCATAGCCTCATGTGGTTGCTTTATCGCCCCTTGTGCTAAGTCTTTATGCACCCGCATCATTGTTAGAACTGTAGAAGGTCAACCCCACCCTGTTACTGGACTCGTTATGTCTTTGAAGGGGGTCAAGCAAAATGGAGACTTTCGAGAATTGTTGGTTTCCTTCCCTGACCATGACGACATTGACGTGGACTCCCTCCATCTATCTCCCATGTAACTATGCTGTTGTTTTATTGCTAGCTTGCTCCAAAAGAAAAAAAACAGCACCTACTTTAATGTGGGGCGTGCTTTCCAAGTGTTGTACTAATGGTAAAGATCTTTTTAGAAGATCTTGAAGGGGGATTGACGGAAGTGGATAATTACATATATCCATATTTAATAGTTACTTCTTTTGTATCTCCTATAGTCATATTTTAATCAGCTAATGTTTCGTCTGGTACAAAGTGCTTGCATTACGAGTGTCCTTGCTGAGAGAGTCAGAGCGTTGAATATTCTCTCTGCTTGAGATTCCCATAACATTCTTGAGATAAGGGGCACAACGCAGTGCTGGGCTAGCAGACAACAGATGGGGAGGAGGGAGGGGAAGAGGGGGTAGAACAGAACGTCTCCGGGGGGTGGGAGCGAGGGACGAATTGAAGAACACAGCACTTCCGTGGGTTTTGGGGGAGATCGATCTTGGCTGGGCTAGGGAACGCTTCTGTACTGGATTGGTCTCACGTTTGTTTTCAAAGCTTTGAGAATGAACCGCAAAATACCAACTACTGCCTGGTGATCAATTTAAACTTATGTGCCATAAAAAGAACTTGGGAGTGACCAGAAACTTAAATTCCCTGGAGGAACATCTGGTCAAACGCAACAATACTTTCTTACATATTGTTATGAAGGTGTCTGTTACTACATTATATATATATATATATATATATATATATATATATATATATATATATATATATATATATATATATATATATATATATATATATATATATATATATATATATATATATATATATATATACTTTATTACATGTTGTTATGAAGGTGTCTGTTACTACATTATATATATATATATATATATATATATATATATATATATATATATATATATATATATATATATATATATATATGTATATATATATATATATATATATATATGTATACTTTATAAAGGTGTCTGTTACTACATTATATATATATACTTTATTACATGTTGTTATGAAGGTGTCTGGTACTACATTATACAGTGTATATATATATATATATATATATATATATATATATATATGTATATATATATATATATATATATATATATATATATATATATATATATATATATATATATATACTTTATTACCTATTGTTATGAAGGTGTCTGTTACTACATTATATATATACTTTATTACATGTTGTTATGAAGATGTCTGTTACTATATTATATACAATATATATATATATATATATATATATATATATATATATATATATATATATATATATATATATATATATATATATATATATATATATATGGTTTATTGCATATTGTTATGAAGGTGTCTGTTACTACATTATACAAACCCTGTTTCCATATGAGTTGTGAAATGGTGTTAGATGTAAATATAAAGTGAATACAATGATTTGCAAATCCTTTTCAAGCCATATTCAGTTGAATATGCTACAAAGACAACATATTTCATGTTCAAACTGATAAAAAAAAATTTTTTTGTAAATAATCATTAACTTTAGAATTTGTTGCCAGCAACACGTGACAAAGAAGTTGGGAAAGGTGGCAATAAATACTGATAAAGTTGAGGAATGCTCATCAAACACTTATTTGGAACATCCCACAGGTGAACAGGCTAATTGGGAACAGGTGGGTGCCATGATTGGGGATAAAAACAGCTTCCCAAAAACTGCTCAGTCTTTCACCAGAAAGGATGGGGCGAGGGTCACCACTTTGTCCACAAGTGCGTGAGCAAATAGTCAAACAGTTTAAGAACAACATTTCTCAAAGTGCAATTGCAAGAAATGTAGTGATTTCACCATCTACGCTCCATAATATCATCAAAAGGTTGAGAGAATGTGGAGAAATCACTGCAGGTAAGCAGCATGGCCGGAAACCAACATTGAATGAGCGTGACCTTCCATCCCTCAGACGGCACTGTATCAAAAAGCGACATCAATCTCTAAAGGATATCACCACATGGGCTCAGGAACACTTCAGAAAACCACTGTCAGTAACTACAGTTGGTCGCTACATCTGTAAGTGCAAGTTAAAACTCTACTATGCAAAGCCAAAGCCATTTATCAACAACACCCAGAAACACCGCCGGCTTCTCTGGGCCCGAGATCATCTAAGATGGACTCATGCAAAGTGGAAAAGTGTTCTGTGGTCTGACGAGTCCACATTTCAAATTGTTTTTGGAAATATTCCACATCGTGTCATCCGCCCCAAAGGGGAAGTGAACCATCCAGACTGTTATCCACGCAAAGTGTAAAAGCCAGCATGTGTGATGGTATGGGGGTGTATTAGTGGCCAAGACATGGGTAACTTACACATCTGTGAAGGCACCATTAATGCTGAAAGGTACATACAGCTTTTGGAGCAACATATGTTGCCATCATGGACGCCCCTGCTTATTTCAGCAAGACAATGCTAAGCCACATTCAGCACGTGTTACAACAACGTGGCTTCATAGTAAAAGAGTGCGGGTACTTTCCTGGCCCGCCTGCAGTCCAGACCTGTCTCCCATGGAAAATGTGTGGCGCATTATGAAGCCTAAAATACGCCAGCGGAGACCCCGGACTGTTGAACCACTGAAGCTCTACATAGAACAAGAATGGAAAAGAATTCCACTTTCAAAGCTTCAACAATTAGTCTCCTCACTTCCCAATCCTTTACTGAGTGTTGTTAAAAGGAAAGGCCATGTAACACAGTGGTGAACATGCCCTTTCCCAACTACTTTGTCACGTGTTGCAGCCATGAAATTATAACTTAAATATTATTTGCAAAAAATAAATACATTTTATGAGTTGAACATGAAATATGTTGTCTTTGTAGCATATTCAACTGAATATGGCTTGAAAAGGATTTGCAAATCATTGTATTCTGTTTATATTTACATCTAACACCATTTACCAACTCATATGGAAACAGGGTTTGTATATATATATATATATACTTTATTACATGTTGTTATGAAGGTGTCTGTTACTACATGATATATATACTTGCAGTGTGTATATTGTACATATGACATGTTGTTATGAAGGTGTTATTACATATATAAAACGTTGATGGCGGGTCTTGAAGGTGTCTTAGAGGCTTTGAAGGGCACTCCCATTAGCTGCCTCTTACTAGCGTCCTTTTAATGTTTAGACTGCAGAAAAGGGCCGTGCCTCCTGATGAATGTGAAAGTGTGCAGTTCCCTCGTCAAAAGTTCCGTGCCAGGAATGTGGGGATGAAGAAAGGTCACACTTCCTCTCACGGAGCTTGTCAATGTGAGCAGTGTTCGTCTGAGGGGCGTCCTCCCTCAATCAGGACCCCGCCCACTCCCCTTTCCCCCGCGCCCGCTCAGTCTGCGCTCAGACGACATGCGCTGCCTGCTGCTGCTGCTGCTGGGCACCTTCCGGATGGCCGGGGGGGCGCCCAGCCAGTGCCCGGAACCCTGCCATTGCCACGGCGACCTGCAGCACGTCATCTGTGACGGCGTGGGCCTGAAGAAGATCCCCCGCGTGTCCCAGTCCACCCGCCTGCTCAACCTGCAGAGGAACGCGCTGGGCAGCGTTCCCAGCGGCGCCTTAGGCGAGAGCGGCGGCCTGGTGTCGCTGCACATGCAACACTGCCAGCTGCGCCACATCGCCGCGCACGCCTTCAAGGGGCTGACCAAGCTGGTCTACCTTTACCTGTCCCACAACCACATCAGCAGCATCCAGCCCTCCGCCTTCCACGACCTGGCCCAGCTCACCTACCTCCACCTGGACCACAACCGGATGGGCGAGCTGGCCAAGGGAATGTTCTCGCCGCTGGTCAACCTCTTCGTGCTGCGCCTGGACCACAACAAGCTTCGCCAGCTGCGGCCCAGAGCCTTCGCCGGCGCCAAAGATCTGCGCTGGCTGCACCTGAGCGCTAACGAGCTGAGCACGCTGCACGCCGGCTCCCTGGACGCCGTGGAGAACCTGGCCGTGCTGCACCTGGACCGCAACAAGATGGCCGCCTATCCCGCTGCCGCCCTCAGCAAGCTGCGCGTGCTGGAGGAGTTGGTGCTGAGCAGGAACCCCATGAGGAGCCTCCCCGACCACGCCTTCCAGAGCTTCGGCCGCTACGTGGAGAAGCTCCACTTGGACCACATGGGCTTGGAGAAGGTCAGTGGGCGGGGCCACACTCCATCTTTCTTTCCACAGCCCAGGTAAACACGCTATTTTTAGCCTGCGCACACAAACGCTTCCCACCGCAGGCTGGACGGCGGCCATATTCCCTGCTGGACGGCGGCCATCTTCCCTGCTGGACGGCGGCCATCTTCCCTGCTGGATGGCGGCCATCTTCCCTGCTGGATGGCGGCGCCGCAGTGGAAATTTCCAAAGAGCTTTTCTCACTTTGTGGAGTCACACCTGGACGAAGATTTTAGCGCCTGGCGGTGTTGACTCTTCTTCTCTTCCTGCACATGTCCCCCGCCGCCCTTGTGGCCACGCCCACAAACTGGCGGTGTTGACTCTTCTTGTCTTCCTGCACGTGTTCCCCGCCGCCCTTGTGGCCACGCCCACAAACTGGCGGTGTTGACTCTTCTTCTCTTCCTGCACGTGTCCCCCGCCGCCCTTGTGGCCACGCCCACAAACTGGCGGTGTTGACTCTTCTTGTCTTCCTGCACGTGTCCCCCGTCGCCCTTGTGGCCACGCCCACAAACTGGCGGTGTTGACTCTTCTTGTCTTCCTGCACGTGTCCCCCGCCGCCCTTGTGGCCACGCCCACAAACTGGCGGTGTTGACTCTTCTTGTCTTCCTGCACGTGTCCCCCGTCGCCCTTGTGGCCACGCCCACAAACTGGCGGTGTTGACTCTTCTTGTCTTCCTGCACGTGTCCCCCGCCGCCTTTGTGGGCGTGGCCACAAACTGGCGGTGTTGACTCTTCTTCTCTTCCTGCACATGTCCCCCGCCGCCTTTGTGGGCGTGGCCACAAACTGGCGGTGTTGACTCTTCTTCTCTCCCTGCAGATGTCCCCCGCCGCCTTTGTGGGCGTGACCGCGCTCACCTCACTGCACCTGGACAACAACAAACTGCACTCGCTGCCCTCAAGTCTCAACTTGTCAACACTCGCCAACTTCACGCTCAACAACAACCCCTGGACTTGTACCTGCCAGCTGGCACCTCTACGCAGGTAATAGCCCCGCCCCCTGCACACACACACTCACGTGCACGCTCACACACTTAAACACACACACTCACGTGCACGCTCACAGATTTAAACACACACACTCACGTGCACGCTCACACACTCACGTGCACGCTCACAGATTTAAACACACACACTCACGTGCACGCTCACAGACTACACGCACACACAGACTCACACACACACAGACTTACACACAAACCCCCCACCCGCCCCCACCAACAGCTGGTGTGGTCCCACAGGTGGATGGAGGGGCGGAGCCAGCGAGCAGACGCAGTGTGTGCTGGGCCGCCACCTGAGCGAGGCAAGCAGGTGGGCGAGAGCGCCGCCTTGACGGGCTGCAAGGTGAAGGCCAAGAAGGCCAAGATGGCCGCTCGTCAATAAACAGCTGACACACTCCTTCTGTTTCCTGGCACAACAACTTTCACTTTCACTTCTTTATGCTAACCTGTTAGCCAGCTCAGCTTGTTGTTGGCGTCAAATTGTTGGCGTCGACTTGATGATGCGACTTTACACGCAATAAAGAAACGTTGCACATAATAATAGTGTAATAAATGATACAACTATATAATAATAGTGTAATAAATGATACAACTATATAATGATAGTGTAATAAATGATACAACTATATAATAATAGTGTAATAAATGATACAACTATATAATAGTGTAATAAATGATACAACTATATAATAATAGTGTAATAAATGATACAACTATATAATAATAGTGTAATAAATGATACAACTATACAATAATAGTGTAATAAATGATACAACTATACAATAATAGTGTAATAAATGATACAACTATATAATAATAGTGTAATAAATGATACAACTATACAATAATAGTGTAATAAATGATACAACTATACAATAATAGTATAATAAATGATACAACTATATAATAATAGTGTAATAAATGATACAACTATATAATGATAGTGTAATAAATGATACAACTATACAATAATAGTGTAATAAATGATACAACTA
>NC_084751.1:6414319-6449319 GCF_033978785.1 Entelurus aequoreus
AAATGAATGTTTGGTGTATGAATGGATGAATGATTGGTGTGCGGTCTCCCTCCTCTCTGTCAAAAGCCAAAGCTGATGACAATTGCTTAGGACAGGAACCAGTTCATTGAGAGCTTAGCTTTCCGGCTAAACTTACTTTTCTTCCTGGCGGATCGATGCAGAGTCCGCAACACCGTACCGATCCGCTTGTCGACCTCACAATCCCCTTTTCCCTCACTTGTGAACAAGACCCCAATTTTTTTGAACTCCTCTACCAGGGGCAGGATCTCGTCCCCAAACTAAAGACGGCACACTCTTAACCATGGATTTGGAGGTGCTGATTCTCATCCCAGTCACTTCACACTCGGCCCTGACTGGGCCTTGAAATTCTCTCCATAAAAGTTATGAACAGAATCAGTGACAAAGGGCAGCCCTGGCGCAGTCCAACCTTCACTGGAAACAAGTCCAACTTACTGCCAACCCGTGCGGACCAAGCTCTGACATCGACCACAATCAGATGTTCCGATACCTCACATTCCTGGAGCACTATCAACAGGACTTCCCAAGGGACACAGTCAAACGTCTTCTCAAAGTCCACAAAACCCATGTAGATGGATTGGGCAAACTTTTAGGCACCCTCAAGGACCCTGACAAGAGTATTGAGCTGGTCCACAGGTCCACAACTAGGACGAAAACCACACTGCTCCTCCTGGATCCAATTTTTGGCTATCCGGCGTAGCCTCCTCTCCAGGACAGCTGAATAGACCTTATACGGAAGGCTGAGGAGTGTGATCCAACGATAGTTGGAACACACCATCCGGTTACCCTTCTTACAGAGAGGAACCATCACACTGGTAAGCCAATCCAGAGGCACCTCCTCCAATGTCCAATTCTGCACAATCTTGTCAACCAAGAAATACCACAGCCTTCAGAGCCTTAAGAACTCTGGGTGGATCGCATTCACTGGCAGTCTAACCAAAGATGCCCAGACTTCCCTGTCCCCAGCCTTATCCTTTAGTTCCACTGGCATAATCCCTCTAGCATGTCCTAGGTCTACCCCGAGGCCTCCCCCTGGCTGGACATACCCAAAACACCTCACCAGGGAGGCGTCCAGGAGGCATCTGTAGTAGAAGCCCGAGCCACCTCAGCTGACCCCTCTTGACGTGAAGGGGCAGCAGCTCTACTCTGAGCCTCTCTCGGATAACCGAGCTCCTCACCCTATCTGGCTGGTCTCAGACATCCTGCGGAGAAAACTCATTTGTTACCTTGTCCTTTGATCATTACCCAAAGCTTGTGACCATAGGTGAGGGTAGGAATGTAAACTCACCGGTAAATAGAGAGCTTTGCCTTCTGGCTCAGCTCCCTCTTCACCACGACAGACCGGTACAGTGACTGCATCACTGCCACGTTCTATTCGTCTTTCACTTGTGAACAAGCCCCTGAGATACTTGAACTCCTCCACTTGAGGTAGAACTTTGCACCATCGGAGCCAACTCACCACCAGGGGGTGATTGGTAGAGAGCTCTGCCTGTCTCTTCACCCAAGAGTCCAAGACATGCGGCCCCATGTCATTCACAACCACAAAGTCAGCCATTGAACTGCGGCCCAAGGTGTCCTGGTGCCAGGTGCACATAGAGACACCCTTAATCTTGAACATGACGAGTTTAAACCACTTGAATTTAGACTCCCGATCACGCCTAAGCGTTAAAGTCCCCCAGCAAGGGCACCCTGAATGTACTCTTGGCGTGTTAACACGAGCAACAGTCAGGACCAGTCCCCTGGCCTGGAGGCGGAGGGAGGCTCCCCTCTCGTCTCATGGGTTCAACTACAATGGACAGGCTCTGAGATGCGGGGGCACTTAAATATCATAAATATAATAACTTGTTTGGCACGTCTTACTTTTCGCTCTCCATGGCGGCCAAGTTGGCTCCGGAATCGTAAGACGGCGACGGAAAGACCAGCGAGATGCCGTGCACCGCCATGCAGACGGCGCCCCCTACGGAGCCGAAGCAGTGGTGCAGCGGCACAGGAAGGCAGACTCGTGTGACAGGCTGAGGAAAAAGCACAGGAAGTGGTCCCCTACGTGGTACTGTTAGCACACGGCGCCACTCACCCGCCAGTCGAAGCCCACGCGTTTGCCCACGAAGAAGGCGTTGTTGACGATGTTGTGGTGCGTCAAGGTGGCGCCTTTGGGTCGTCCCGTCGTTCCCTGGCGACACACACGCGATGAGTCAGGACCAGGCGTGATGACATCATGCGGTCACATGGCGAAGCTTACAGAGGTGAACAGGATGTTGACAGGCTGGTCAAAGGACAACTTCCTGTGGAGCTGCTCAAGTTGGCGCAGGAAGCGGCTGCTGCCCGCCTGCAGCACCTCATCCAGGTGGAAGGTTCCGGGCTGTCGGCTGTCCAGGACAATCACGCTGCGCAGGTCGGGAAGTCTGCGCACACGTGACATGGTAACCTTGGCCTGTTGCCGTGGTGACGTGTTTGTTGCCGTGGTGACGTGTTCCTGGCGCTACCTGCGGCTGTGCAGGTTTCCTGCCTGGGAAGACTCCAGCTCAGGACACATCAGTCTCAGCATGTCACAGTACTTCTGAGTCTTGAAGCTCTCAGGACACACCAGCGCTTTGCAGCCTGCCTGCACACACACACACACACACACACACACACACACACACACACTTCTTTAACACACACACACACACACACACACACATATTCAACGCCACCGTCACACACGCACACACATCTTTAATGCACACACATCTTTAACACACACCCTTGCACACACATCTTAAACACACATGTGCACACACATCTATAACACACACACATCTTAAACACACACACAAACACACACATATCTTTAACACACACACATCTTTAACACACACACGCATACACACTTTAAACACACACACACACACAAACACAGACATGCACACTCATCTTTAACACACCCAAATGCACACACATCTTTAACACACACACATCTTAAACACACACACAAACACACACATATCTTTAACACACACACATCTTTAACACTCACACATACACACATGCACACACGTCTTTAACACACACACGCATACACACTTTAAACACACACACACACAAACACAGACATCCACACTAATATTTTACACACACATGCACACACATCTTTAACACACACACGCATACACACTTTAAACACACACACACACACATGCACACACATCTTTAACACACACACGCATACACACTTTAAACACACGCACACACAAACACAGACATGCACACTCATCTTTAACACACACATGCACACACATCTTTAACACACACAAATGCACACACATCTTTAACACACACACACAAACACACACACACATATTCAACGCCACCGTCACACACGCACACACATCTTTAACGCACACACATCTTTAACACACACCCTTGCACACACATCTTAAACACACATGTGCACACACATCTATAACACACACACATCTTAAACACACACACAAACACACACATATCTTTAACACACACACATCTTTAACACACACACATACACACACATGCACACACATCTTTTACACACACACGCATACACACTTTAAACACACACACACACACAAACACAGACATGCACACTAATATTTAACACACACATGCACACACATCTTTAACACACACACGCATACACACTTTAAACACACACACACACACATGCACACACATCTTTAACACACACACGCATACACACTTTAAACACACACACACAAACACAGACATGCACACTAATATTTAACACACACATGCACACACATCTTTAACACACACACACATCTTAAACACACACATATCTTTAACACACACACACATCTTTAACACACACACATACACACACATGCACACACATCTTTAACACACACACACGCATACACACTTTAAACACACACACACACAAACACAGACATGCACACTAATATTTAACACACACATGCACACACATCTTTAAAACACACACGCATACACACTTTAAACACACACACACACACATGCACACACATCTTTAACACACACACGCATACACACTTTAAACCCACACACACATCTTTAACACACACACGCATACACACTTTAAACACGCGCACACACACAAACACCGATATGCACACTCATCTTTAACACACACATGCACACACATCTTTAACACACACACACATACACACTTTAAACACGCGCACACACACAAACACAGACATGCACACTCATCTTTAACACACACATGCACACACATCTTTAACACACACACACATACACACTTTAAACACGCGCACACACACACACACAGACATGCACACTCATCTTTAACACACACATGCACACACGTCTTTAACACACACACATGCACACACATCTTTAACACACACACATGCACACACATCTTTAACACACACACGCATACACACTTTAAACACACACACACACACATGCACACACATCTTTAACACACACACGCATACACACTTTAAACACACGCACACACAAACACAGACATGCACACTCATCTTTAACACACACATGCACACACATCTTTAACACACACAAATGCACACACATCTTTAACACACACACACAAACACACACACACACATATTCAACGCCACCGTCACACACGCACACACATCTTTAACGCACACACATCTTTAACACACACCCTTGCACACACATCTTAAACACACATGTGCACACACATCTATAACACACACACATCTTAAACACACACACAAACACACACATATCTTTAACACACACACATCTTTAACACACACACATACACACACATGCACACACATCTTTTACACACACACGCATACACACTTTAAACACACACACACACACAAACACAGACATGCACACTAATATTTAACACACACATGCACACACATCTTTAACACACACACGCATACACACTTTAAACACACACACACACACACATGCACACACATCTTTAACACACACACGCATACACACTTTAAACACACACACACAAACACAGACATGCACACTAATATTTAACACACACATGCACACACATCTTTAACACACACACACATCTTAAACACACACATATCTTTAACACACACACACATCTTTAACACACACACATACACACACATGCACACACATCTTTAACACACACACACGCATACACACTTTAAACACACACACACACAAACACAGACATGCACACTAATATTTAACACACACATGCACACACATCTTTAAAACACACACGCATACACACTTTAAACACACACACACACACATGCACACACATCTTTAACACACACACGCATACACACTTTAAACCCACACACACATCTTTAACACACACACGCATACACACTTTAAACACGCGCACACACACAAACACCGATATGCACACTCATCTTTAACACACACATGCACACACATCTTTAACACACACACACATACACACTTTAAACACGCGCACACACACAAACACAGACATGCACACTCATCTTTAACACACACATGCACACACATCTTTAACACACACACACATACACACTTTAAACACGCGCACACACACACACACAGACATGCACACTCATCTTTAACACATTCATGCACACACATCTTTAACACAAACACGCATACACACTTTAAACACGCGCACACACACAAACACAGACATGCACACTCATCTTTAACACACACATGCACACACGTCTTTAACACACACACATGCACACACATCTTTAACACACACACATGCACACACATCTTTAACACACACACACATGCACACACATCTTTAACACACACGCATGCACACACATCTTTAACACAGACACACATGCACACTCATCTTTAACACACACATGCACACACATCTTTAACACACACACACATGCACACACATCTTTAACACACACACGCATACACACTTTAAACACGCGCACACACACAAACACAGACATGCACACTCATCTTTAACACACACATGCACACACATCTTTAACACACACACGCATACACACTTTAAACACGCGCACACACACAAACACAGACATGCACACTCATCTTTAACACACACATGCACACACATCTTTAACACACACACATGCACGCACATCTTTAACACACACACATGCACACACATCTTTAACACACACACATGCACACACACACACACACACATGCACACGTGACCTCGCTCACCATCCGCAGCGCAAACTCCGCCTCCTGCAGCTGATAGGCTGGATTGAGGCAGACCTGTGGAGCAGGACAGGAGTCAGGAGGAAGTAGCAGAGGTGACTTCCTGTGTGGCACACCCACCATGATGAGTCCCGCCTTGGCGCTGGCGAAGAAGAACAAGACCCACTCGTAGGTGTTGGGCGCCCACATGGCCAGGCGCTCCCCCGTCTGCAGACCCAGAGCCAGCAGGCCGGCGGCGACGCGGTCCACCTGCAGGAAGTCCAGCGTCACACACAGGAACTACCATGTCACCAAAATAAAAGCACCGGCCTCCTCCTGGAACTGAGCGAAAGTCTTGCGGACGCCATCTTGCACGAACACCATGGCCTCGCGATCAGGCCAGCGTTCCACCATCTTCAGCAGCGCCTCGCCCACCGTGGCGTGCTGCAGCGTGAAGGAGGACGTGCCATGGGCGTAGCTGCTGGTTAGTGCGGGTGTGATGGGCGGAGCTTCCACGTGGATCTTGCTGTTCATCACAACAACAAACATCACTTGTAGTCTGACAACTAAGTGACACACAAACATGTCCTGCTACACAACTATTTCACACTTAACATCTGACAACAAAACAATGATACACAACTATTTTATAATACCACCTTAACATCGGACAACAAAACAATGATAAACAACTATTTCATAATACCACCTTAACATCTGACAACAAAACAATGATAAACAACTATTTCATAATACCACCTTAACATCTGACAACAAAACAATGATACACAACTATTTCATAATACCACCTTAACATCTGACAACAAAACAATGATAAACAACTATTTCATAATACCACCTTAACATTTGACAACAAAACAATGATACACAACTATTTTATAATACCTCCTTAACATCTGACAACAAAACAATGATACACAACTATTTTATAATACCACCTTAACATCTGACAACAAAACAATGATAAACAACTATTTCATAATACCACCTTAACATCTGACAACAAAACAATGATACACAACTATTTTATAATACCACCTTAACATCTGACAACAAAACAATGATATACAACTATTTTATAATACAACCTTAACATTTGACAACAAAACAATGATAAACAACTATTTCATAATACCACCTTAACATCTTACAACAAAACAATGATAAACAACTATTTCATAATACCACCTTAACATTTGACAACAAAACAATGATACACAACTATTTTATAATACCACCTTAACATCTGACAACAAAACAATGATACACAACTATTTTATAATACCACCTTAACATCTGACAACAAAACAATGATAAACAACTATTTCATAATACCACCTTAACATCTGACAACAAAACAATGATACACAACTATTTTATAATACCACCTTAACATCTGACAACAAAACAATGATATACAACTATTTTATAATACAACCTTAACATTTGACAACAAAACAATGATAAACAACTATTTCATAATACCACCTTAACATCTGACAACAAAACAATGATAAACAACTATTTCATAATACCACCTTAACATTTGACAACAAAACAATGATACACAACTATTTTATAATACCACCTTAACATCTGACAACAAAACAATGATACACAACTATTTCATAATACCACCTTAACATCTGACAACAAAACAATGATACACAACTATTTTATAATACAACCTTAACATTTGACAACAAAAAAATGATATACAACTATTTCATAATACCACCTTAACATTTGACAACAAAACAATGATACACAACTATTTCATAATACCACCTTAACATCTGACAACAAAACAATGATACACAACTATTTCATAATACCACCTTAACATCTGACAACAAAACAATGATACACAACTATTTTATAATACAACCTTAACATCTGACAACAAAACAATGATACACAACTATTTTATAATACAACCTTAACATCTGACAACAAAACAATGATACACAACTATTTCATAATACCACCTTAACATTTGACAACAAAACAATGATACATAACTATTTCATAATACCACCTTAACATCTGACAACAAAACAATGATACACAACTATTTTATAATACCACCTTAACATCTGACAACAAAACAATGATACACAACTATTTTATAATACCACCTTAACATTTGACAACAAAACAATGATAAACAAGTATTTCATAATACCACCTTAACATTTGACAACAAAACAATGATACACAACTATTTTATAATACAACCTTAACATTTGACAACAAAACAATGATACACAACTATTTCATAATACCACCTTAACATTTGACAACAAAACAATGATACACAACTATTTCATAATACCACCTTAACATTTGACAACAAAACAATGATACACAACTATTTCATAATACCACCTTAACATTTGACAACAAAACAATGATACACAACTATTTCATAATAATAAAAATAATAATAATAATAATAATGAATTGCATTTGTAACGCACTTTACATTTGTTCAAATCTCAAAGTGCTACAAAGTATTAAAAATAAAAATAGAAAGTAAGAATATATAATAAAGAATTAAAATAGAAATGAAATCATGAGCCACATTTGACAACAAAACAATGATACTGTCATGTCCGTGATCATGTTTTGTTTGGTTATGTTTTGCTTAGTTTTTGGACACCTCCTTAGTTCCTGGTTTCACTTCCTTGTTTTGTTTGGTTTCCATGGTCACCCAATTAGTTTCACCTGTTCCACGTTTGGACTCACACACCCCTGTCACCAATCATGTCACTGTTATTTACAGTAAGCATACCTTTGTTCATCACTCGTTCTGCCTGCATTGTCTTTACGTCACACCGGTTCATGTCTCTTTCTGACCAAGTAAGTTTTTTTCTTTTATTATATATAGTTAGCTGTCTCTGCACAACATGTCAGGCACAAATGAGTAAGCATGTGGCTCTCAATACATGAGTGAGGCACAGAAGGGACTTGGCAGTAATAGCAGAGGAGCCAAGCACCAGCTACTGCTCGATAAAACAGTCACCCGAGTGTAAGAAGAGACAGAGCAACCTGTGCACTGCCTGGATTGACTACAAGAAAGCCTACGACTCAATGCCGCACACATGGATACTGGAATGTCTGGAACTGTATAAGATCAACAGGAACCTAAGGGCCTTCATCCAGAACTCCATGGAAATGTGGAAGACAACCCTAAAAGCCAATTCAAAGCCCATTACCCAAGTCAACATCAAGTGCGGCATATACCAAGGAGATGCGCTATCACCACTGCTGTTCTGCATAGGTCTGAACCCCCCTCAGTCAGATCATTACGGGTACTGATTCCGTAGTGGGGCGACAATCTGCCACCCGCTCTACATGGATGACATCAAGCTGTAGGCCAGGAGTGAGAGAGAAATAGACTCACTGATCCACACCGCCAGGATCTACAGCGATGACATAGGGATGTGTGGCCGGATGGTCTCAAAGAGAGGCAAGATGATCAGGACTGAGGGGATTGACCTACCAGAGGGAAGAATAGGTGATATCCAAGACAGCTACAAGTACCTTGGCATCCCACAGGCTAATGGAAACCATGAAGAGGCCACAGCCAAATATCTCCAGAGAGTAAGGCAGGTCCTAAAAAGTCAGCTGAATGGTAAGAACAAAGTCCGCGCCATCAACATGTACGCACTACCAGTCATCACATACCCCGCTGGTATCTTAAGCTGGCCAAAGGAGGAGATAGAAGCCACAGATATCAAGACAAGAAAGCTCCTCACCATGCACGGAGGGTTCCACCCCAAGTCCAGCCCCCTGAGGCTATACACTAAGCGGAAAGAGGGAGGCTGAGGGCTAGTGAGCATCAAGGCCACAGTCCAGGATGAAACATCGAAAATTCGAGAATACATCGAAAAAATGTCCCCGAAGGATGAACTGCTAAGTGAATGTCTCAGGCAGCAGAGGAGGAGGAGCAGACAACCTGGACGGACAAGCCCCTACATGGCATGTACCACCATCACATAAAGGAAGTGGTTGATCCTACCAGTGGCTGGAAAATGCAGGACTGGCAGACAGCACAGAGGCACTCATCATGGCAGCACAAGAACAGGCCATAAGCACAAGAGCCTTAGAGGCCAGGATCTAGAGTAGATCAGACCCAAGATGCAGACTGTGCAAAGACAGTCCAGCACATAGTAGCAGGCTATAAGATGCTAGCTGGATCAGCGTACATGGAGAGGCACAACCAAGTGGCTGGGATAGTATACAGGAACATCTGCAACCAGTATGGAATAGAAGTACCCAAATCCCAAAGAACCATACCACAGAAGGTGATTGAGAACAACAGGGCCAAGGTTCTGTGGGACTTCAGCTTCCAGACTGACAAACAGCTTCTGGCTAACCAACCAGACATAGTGGTGGTGGACAAAGAGCAGAAGAGGGTGGTGGTGATAGGTGTGGCAATCCCAGCTGACGCCAACATCAGGAAGAAGGAACACGAGAAACTTGAGAAGTACCAAGGGTTGAAAGAGCAGCTGGAACGGAAGGCTAGCGTGGTCCCCGTGGTAGTGGGGGCGCTCGGAGCAGTAACCCCCAAACTGGGAGAGTGTATGGATCCAACAAATCCCAGGAACAACATCTGAAACCTCAGTCCAGAAGAGCGCAGTCCTAGGAACAGCCAAGATACTGCGCAGAACCCTCAAACTCCCAGTCCTCTGGTAGAGGACCCCAGCTTGAGGATGACACAGATACCACCCCACCGGGTGAGAAGTTATATACATAACAAAATACACTAAAGGTGTGCCACACGTACGGCAGAACCGGTTTAATCACTTTCAGGAGACAACAATGTGTGTGTGCGTGTGTGTGTGTGTGTGTGTGTGTGTGTGTGTGTGGGTGTGTGTGTGTGTGTGTGCGTGTGTGTGTGTGTGTGCGTGTGTGTGTGTGTGTGTGTGTGTGTGTGTGTGTGTGTGCGTGCGTGTGTGTGCGTGCGTGCGTGCGTGTGTGTGTGTGTGTGCGTGTGTGTGTGCGTGTGTGTGTGCGTGTGTGTGTGTGTGTGTGTGTGTGTGTGTGTGTGTGTGTGTGTGTGTGTGTGTGTGCGTGCGTGCGTGTTGCCAAAGTGCATGTTAGAAAGTTGTCTTAGTGACTTGAGTTGAGGTGAAGAATGTGATCGACTTGGATCGGTTGAGATCCGGTCCAGTCTGCTTCAAAGCGGCGGGGATCACGTGACGTCACGTTAAGTCACGTTCTTGTGGCGCCAAATCATGAGGCGCGCGCACCAGATGTTCTTCACGAGGGACTCTTCATGCTAACGGAGCGGAAAGACTTGGCGCGCATGCAAAGATCGTTGAGGAAGATGGAACTTTCTTACCGATGGGCCGTGGCAGCAACAAGACGAGGACGTGAAGAGTTGGCGCCAAGAAGAAGAAGACGACGGAGAGCAGACATGTTGACTGACTGACTGAGTCTGACTGAGTGAGTCTGACTGAGTGAGTGTGACTGAGTGAGTGTGAGGGAGTGTGAGGGAGTGAGTGTGAGGGTTAGAGTTACACACCAACACTACTTATTCCCAGATGGCTGCAGGACACGTGGCGGCCTGCGGGGGGCGCTGCTGGACTGCTTGGCTTTGATTGGTTGATTGAAACTTTTATTAGTAGATTACACAGTACAGTACATATTCTATTGTATTAGTAGATTACACAGTACAGTACATATTCTATTGTATTAGTAGATTACACAGTACAGTACATATTCCCTACAATTGAGCACTAAATGGTAACACCCCAATAAGTTGTTGAACTAGTTTAAGTCGGGGTCCACGTTCATCAATTGATGGCCAACTTGGTTTAGGCCATCTCCTCCGGGCGCCATGTTTGCTACCACTTTTCTAATAGGACATATTAAAGACAGATACAGTGATTACAAATGACATTATTAACATGTAATATCAAGATGAGTTATAATAAAATATAATAATACTTAGTGATTACATTATGTGGAAATATGATCATAATAACAAGATACGTAACCCCCTGACCACATTGGTATGTACACCCCTGACCACATTGGTACGTACACCCTGGACAAGGAAGGCAGTGTACACCCTGGACAAGGAAGGCGGGGTACACCCTGGACAAGGAAGGCGGTGTACACCCTGGACAAGGAAGGCGGGGTACACCCTGGACAAGGAAGGCGGGTACACCCTGGACAAGGAAGGCGGGGTACACCCTGGACAAGGAAGGCGGCGTACACCCTGGACAAGGAAGGCGGGGTACACCCTGGACAAGGAAGGCGGTGTACACCCTGGACAAGGAAGGCGGGGTACACCCTGGACAAGGAAGGCGGTGTACACCCTGGACAAGGAAGGCGGTGTACACCCTGGACAAGGAAGGCGGCGTACACCCTGGACAAGGAAGGTGGGGTACACCCTGGACAAGGAAGGCGGTGTACACCCTGGACAAGGAAGGCGGGGTACACCCTGGACAAGGAAGGCGGTGTACACCCTGGACAAGGAAGGCGGTGTACACCCTGGACAAGGAAGGCGGGGTACACCCTGGACAGGTCATCACAACCTTTTTCTTAACTTGATCCAATATTTCAAATCTATTCAACTTAAGACTTCACACACAACTGGACAGGACACTAGTCTAACTTATTATACAATCTAGTCTTACCAATTATACTAACTAGTTTTCTCAATAATACTAACTTGAGTAACCAATAACACTAACTAGTTGTATTAATAATACTAAGTAGTCTTACCAACAATAGTAATCAGTCTTACCAATGCTACTAGTCAGTCTTGACAATACTACTAACTAGTCCAACCAACAATACTAAGTAGTCTTACCAATACTACAAACGAGTCTTACCAATATTACTAACCATTCTTACCAATATTACTAACTACTCCAACCAAAAACACTAACCAGGCTTACCAATTATACTAACCAGTCCTACCAATTATACTAACTAGTCTTGTCAATAATAATAACCAGTCTTAACTATAATAATAATAACCTGTCTTAACAATATTACTAACTAGTCTTACCGATAATACTAACATGCCTTACCAATTATACTAACTAGTTTTACCAATTGAACTAACTAGTCTTACCAATTGTCTTAGTGATTGTCACACGGGTGAAGGTCATGTGTCCTTGTAAAGAGGACTTTTAAACCCAGGATGACTAGTTGTAAACAAATGTTAAACCCAAAGTGTCAAAGGTGAACAACAATCATCTGCAATAGAGGTAGTAATATTAGTTTAGTGTAGTATATCTAGTAGTAATATTAGTTTAGTATAGTATATCTAGTAGTAATATTAGTATAGTATATCTAGTAGTAATATTAGTTTAGTATAGTATATCTAGTAGTAATATTAGTATAGTATATCTAGTAGTAATATTAGTATAGTATACAGTATCTAGTATTAATATTAGTATAGTATATCTAGTAGTAATATTAGTATAGTATAGTATATCTAGTAGTAATATTAGTTTAGTATAGTATATCTAGTAGTAATATTAGTATAGTATACAGTATCTAGTAGTAATATTAGTATAGTATATCTAGTAGTAATATTAGTATAGTATATCTAGTAGTAATATTAGTATAGTATACAGTATCTAGTAGTAATATTAGTATAGTATATCTAGTAGTAATATTAGTACAGTATACAGTATCTAGTAGTAATATTAGTATAGTATATTTAGTAAATACGTATTCTAAACCCATTTCAAAGTCACATGCGTTAAATCAACTATAAATTATTCATCACAATAAGCATATTCAAACTTCATCAAAAGGGAAATCATCCATTATAACTAAATTCATGTTTTCACCACAAATAACAAAATTCATGTTTTCACCACAAATAACAAAATTCATGTTTTCACCACAAATAACAAAATTCATGTTTTCACCACAAATAACTAAATTTAAGTTTTCACCACAAATAACTAAATTCATGTTTTCACCACAAATAACAAGATTCATGTTTTCACCACAAATAACTAAATTCATGTTTTCACCACAAATAACAAAATTCATGTTTTCACCACAAATAACTAAATTCAAGTTTTCACCACAAATAACAAAATTCATGTTTTCACCACAAATAACAAAATTCATGTTTTAACCACAAATAACTAAATTCAAGTTTTCGACACAAATAACTAAATTCATGTTTTCACCACAGATAACAAAATTCATGTTTTCACCACAAATAACTAAATTCATGTTTTCACCACAAATAACTAAATTCATGTTTTCACCACAAATAACAAAATTCATGTTTTCACCACAAATAACTAAATTCAAGTTTTCACCACAAATAACTAAATTCATGTTTTCACCACAAATAACAAGATTCATGTTTTCACCACAAATAACTAAATTCAAGTTTTCACCACAAATAACTAAATTCAAGTTTTCACCACAAATAACAAAATTCATGTTTTCACCACAAATAACTAAATTCATGTTTTCACCATAAATAACTAAATTCAAGTTTTCACCACAAATAACTAAATTCATGTTTTCACCAAAAATAACTAAATTCAAGTTTTCACCACAAATAACTAAATTCAAGTTTTCACCACAAATAACAAAATTCATGTTTTCACCACAAATAACAAAATTCATGTTTTCACCACAAATAACAAAATTCAAGTTTTCACCACAAATAACAAAATTCAAGTTTTCACCACAAATAACTAAATTCAAGTTTTCACCACAAATAACTAAATTCATGTTTTCACCACAAATAACTAAATTCAAGTTTTCACCACAAATAACTAAATTCATGTTTTCACCAAAAATAACTAAATTCAAGTTTTCACCACAAATAACTAAATTCAAGTTTTCACCACAAATAACAAAATTCATGTTTTCACCACAAATAACAAAATTCATGTTTTCACCACAAATAACAAAATTCAAGTTTTCACCACAAATAACAAAATTCAAGTTTTCACCACAAATAACTAAATTCAAGTTTTCACCACAAATAACAAAATTCATGTTTTCACCACAAATAACTAAATTCATGTTTTCACCACAAATAACTAAATTCAAGTTTTCACCACAAATAACTAAATTCATGTTTTCACCAAAAATAACTAAATTCAAGTTTTCACCACAAATAACTAAATTCAAGTTTTCACCACAAATAACAAAATTCATGTTTTCACCACAAATAACAAAATTCATGTTTTCACCACAAATAACAAAATTCAAGTTTTCACCACAAATAACTAAATTCAAGTTTTCACCACAAATAACTAAATTCAAGTTTTCACCACAAATAACAAAATTCATGTTTTCACCACAAATAACAAAATTCATGTTTTCACCACAAATAACAAAATTCAAGTTTTCACCACAAATAACTAAATTCAAGTTTTCACCACAAATAACTAAATTCAAGTTTTCACCACAAATAACTAAATTCACGTTTTCACCAAAAATAACTAAATTCAAGTTTTCACCACAAATAACTAAATTCAAGTTTTCACCACAAATAACAAAATTCATGTTTTCACCACAAATAACAAAATTCATGTTTTCACCACAAATAACAAAATTCAAGTTTTCACCACAAATAACAAAATTCAAGTTTTCACCACAAATAACTAAATTCAAGTTTTCACCACAAATAACAAAATTCATGTTTTCACCACAAATAACTAAATTCATGTTTTCACCACAAATAACTAAATTCAAGTTTTCACCACAAATAACTAAATTCATGTTTTCACCAAAAATAACTAAATTCAAGTTTTCACCACAAATAACTAAATTCAAGTTTTCACCACAAATAACAAAATTCATGTTTTCACCACAAATAACAAAATTCATGTTTTCACCACAAATAACAAAATTCAAGTTTTCACCACAAATAACTAAATTCAAGTTTTCACCACAAATAACTAAATTCAAGTTTTCACCACAAATAACAAAATTCATGTTTTCACCACAAATAACGAAATTCATGTTTTCACCACAAATAACAAAATTCAAGTTTTCACCACAAATAACTAAATTCAAGTTTTCACCACAAATAACTAAATTCAAGTTTTCACCACAAATATGTCCAAGTGAATAATGAAATCCTCCCCACCAAACTCATTGAAGTGGTTACAGACAACATCATGTCATCATCACAATAATCCCCTCACTAGTTTGGTGATGCAAGGACACACAACTTCCTCTGACACTGACACACAATCTGCTCTGATACTGACACACAACCTCCTCTGACACTGACACACAACCTGCTCTGATACTGACACACAACCTCCTCTGACACTGACACACAACCTCCTCTCTGACACTGACACACAACCTCCTCTCTGACACTGACACACAACCTCCTCTGACACTGACACACAACCTGCTCTGATACTGACACACAACCTGCTCTGATACTGACACACAACCTCCTCTGACACTGACACACAACCTCCTCTCTGACACTGACACACAACCTCCTCTCTGACACTGACACACAACTTCCTCTGACACTGACACACAACCTGCTCTGACACTGACACACAACTTCCTCTGACACTGACACACAACCTCCTCTCTGACACTGACACACAACTTCCTCTGACACTGACACACAACCTCCTCTCTGACACTGACACACAACTTCCTCTGACACTGACACACAACCTGCTCTGACACACAACTTCCTCTGACACTGACACACAACCTGCTCTGACACTGACACACAACCTCCTCTGACACTGACACACAACCTGCTCTGACACTGACACACAACCTCCTCTCTGACACTGACACACAACCTGCTCTGACACTGACACACAACTTCCTCTGACACTGACACACAACCTCCTCTCTGACACTGACACACAACTTCCTCTGACACTGACACACAACCTGCTCTGACACTGACACACAACTTCCTCTGACACTGACACACAACCTGCTCTGACACTGACACACAACTTCCTCTGACACTGACACACAACCTGCTCTGACACTGACACACAACTTCCTCTGACACTGACACACAACCTGCTCTGACACTGACACACAACTTCCTCTGACACTGACACACAACCTGCTCTGACACTGACACACAACCTCCTCTGACACTGACACACAACCTCCTCTCTGACACTGACACACAACCTCCTCTGACACTGACACACAACCTGCTCTGACACTGACACACAACACACTGCCATTTAAATAGCCACTAGCCCCTCCCACTAACTTGTAGCCCCTCCCACTGTCTGGGACCAATTTGATGAAGAATGTTGTTGTTGAGATCATGTCCACAAGTTCTGGTTCTGCTCTGAACTACTTTCTTCCTTTTGGGAGGACATTTTTGACACAATTAGAAAAGCAGACGCTCAAAACTTTCCCCCCAACCCTATCAGCCATTTTTGACGTATGACCCGATAACACGTGCCCGGTACCACTAAAGCGTATGTCCCGATAACACGTGCCCGGTACCACTAAAGAGTATGTCCCGATAACACGTGCCCGGTACCACTAAAGCGTATGCCTAACCCTAACCCTATAAGTGTGTGTGTCTTTAAGGGGCGTGTCTATAAGTGTATGTGTCTTTAAGGGGCGTGTCTACAAGTGTATGTGTCCTTAAGGGGCGTGCCTACAAGTGTCTTTGTCTTTAAGGGGCGTGTCTACAAGGGTCTGTGTCCTTAAGGGGCGTGTCTACAAGTGTATTTGTCTTTAAGGGGCGTGTCTACAAGGGTCTGTGTCCTTAAGGGGCGTGTCTACAAGTGTCTGTGTCTTTAAGGGGCGTGTCTATAAGTGTATGTGTCTTTAAGGGGCGTGTCTACAAGTGTCTGTGTCCTTAAGGGGCGTGTCTATAAGTGTATGTGTCTTTAAGGGGCGTGTCTACAAGTGTCTGTGTCCTTAAGGGGCGTGTCTATAAGAGTATGTGTCTTTAAGGGGCGTGTCTACAAGTGTGTGTCTTTAAGGGGCGTGTCTATAAGTGTCTGTGTCTTTAAGGGGCGTGTCTACAAGTGTATGTGTCCTTAAGGGGCGTGTCTACAAGTGTCTGTGTCTTTAAGGGGCGTGTCTACAAGTGTCTGTGTCCTTAAGGGGCGTGTCTACAAGTGTCGGTGTCTTGAAGGGGCGTGTCTACAAGTGTCTGTGTCTTTAAGGGGCGTGTCTACAAGTGTCTGTGTCTTTAAGGGGCGTGTCTACAAGTGTCTGTGTCTTTAAGGGGCGTGTCTACAAGTGTTTGTGTCTTTAAGGGGCGTATCTACAAGTGTCTGTGTCTTTAAGGGGCGTGTCTACAAGTGTATGTGACCTTAAGGGGCGTGTCTACAAGTGTCTGTGTCTTTAAGGGGCGTGTCTACAAGTGTCTGTGTCTTTAAGGGGCGTGTCTACAAGTGTCTGTGTCTTGAAGGGGCGTGTCTACAAGTGTCTGTGTCTTTAAGGGGCGTGTCTACAAGTGTCTGTGTCTTTAAGGGGCGTGTCTACAAGTGTCTGTGTCTTTAAGGGGCGTGTCTACAAGTGTCGGTGTCTTTAAGGGGCGTGTCTACAAGTGTCTGTGTCTTTAAGGGGCGTGTCTACAAGTGTCTGTGTCTTTAAGGGGCGTGTCTGCGGCATGCAGCAAGATGTACTTGGACAGACACCAACGATACTTTGGAGATTTATTGGCAGACAGGAAGTCCAAGTGGTCAGGAGTCCTGGACAGGAAGTAGGTCAGAGAAGAGCTCCTCCCTCAGGCGATGGTAGCGCCCCCTCCTGGCCATGAGCTGCAGGTGCGTGCCCTCCTCCACCACGGCGCCGTCCTCCATGAAGACGATGCGGTCCGCCCTCTCGGCGCTGCTCAGCCGGTGCGCCACCATCAGGACCGTGCGTCCGCCGCGCAGAACCTCCCGCAAGACCTGAGGCCAGGTGGTGGTCAGCGGGCGAGACCCAGACCAAGTCATGTGACCAACTCACCGCCTCCTGCGCCTGGCCGTCCAGCTGGCTGGTGGCCTCGTCCAGGAGGATGACCGGCGGGTCTCGGACCAGCGCCCGCACCACGGCCACGCGCTGCTTCTCGCCCTCGGACAGACGCCGGCCTCCTTCGCCCACATCTGCGGGCGTGGGGCAGGGCGTCTTTGGGGGTCAAAGGTCGCAGGGTCACGTAGGGACACGTACCTGCGTCGCTGTCCAGGAGGTCACACGCTCCCACCTTGATGGCCACCTCTCGCACCTGCCGGGGGTCGCAGGTCATGCCGTACTCCACGTTGGACCTGACCGAGCCGCACAGCAGAACTGGACTCTGCTCCACCAGAACCACCTGTGGGACACACACACACACCTGGTGGTCCGCACGGGTCTCCAACACTAAGCTGCCATGCAGGCTGTTTTTTTAACTGGTATGTTGTGATGAATTATTGACATGACTAGGAGAATACTATTATGACAAGTAGGATGCTAATAGACCACTAACATGACTAGTAAAATGCTAATAGGATGCTAACATGACAAGTAGGATGCTAATAGACCACTAACATGACTAGTAAAATGCTAATAGGATGCTAACATGACAAGTAGGATGCTAATAGACCACTAACATGACTAGTAAAATGCTAATAGGATGCTAACATGACAAGTAGGATGCCAATAGGACGCTAACATGACTAGTAGTGTGCTAATATGATGAGTAGGACGCTAACCTGACTAGTAGGATGCCAATAGGACGCTAACATGACTAGTAAAATGCTAATAGGATGCTAACCTGACAAGTAGGATGCTAATAGACCACTAACATGACTAGTAGGATGCCAATAGGACGCTAACATGACTAGTAAAATGCTAATAGGATGCTAACCTGACAAGTAGGATGCTAATAGACCACTAACATGACTAGTAAAATGCTAATAGGATGCTAACCTGACAAGTAGGATGCCAATAGGACGCTAACATGACTAGTAGTGTGCTAATATGACGAGTAGCATACTAACCTGACTAGTAGGATGCCAATAGGACGCTAACATGACTAGTAGTGTGCTAATATGACGAGTAGGATACTAACCTGACTAATAGGATGCTAATAGGACGCTAACATGACTAGTAGTGTGCCAATATGACGAGTAGGATACTAACCTGACTAATAGGATGCTAATAGGACGCTAACATGACTAGTAGGGTGCCAATATGATGAGTAGGATAGGATGCTAACCTGACTAGTAGGATGCTAATAGGACGCTAACATGACTAGTGGGATGCTAATAGGACGCTAACATGACTTGTACAATGCTTATATGACTAGTAGGATGCTAATAGGACGCTAACATGACTAGTAGAATACTTATACGACTAGTAGGATGCTAATAGGACGCTAACATGACTAGTAGAATACTTATACGACTAGTAGGATGCTAATAGGACGCTAACATGACTAGTAGAATACTTATACGACTAGTAGGATGCTAATAGGACGCTAACATGACTAGTAGGGTGCTAATATGACGAGTAGGATGCTAACCTGACTAGTAGGATGCTAATAGGACGTAACATGACTAGTGGGATGCTAATAGGACGCTAACATGACTAGTAGGGTGCTAATATGACCAGTAGGATGCTAACCTGACTAGTAGGATGCCAATAGGACGCTAACATGACTAGTAGGATGCTAATAGGACGCTAACATGACTAGTAGGGTGCTAATATGACCAGTAGGATGCTAACCTGACTAGTAGGATGCCAATAGGACGCTAACATGACTAGTAGGATGCTAATAGGATGCTAACATGACTAGTAGGGTGCTAATATGACCAGTAGGATGCTAACCTGACTAGTAGGATGCCAATAGGACGCTAACATGACTAGTAGGGTGCCAATATGACGAGTAGGATATGATGCTAACATGACTAGTAGGGTGCTAACATGACTAGTAGGGTGCTAATATGACCAGTAGCATGCTAACCTGACTAGTAGGATGCCAATAGGACGCTAACATGACTAGTAGGGTGTTAATATGACCAGTAGGATGCTAACCTGACTAGTAGGATGCCAATAGGACACTAACATGACTAGTAGGGTGCCAATATGACGAGTAGGATATGATGCTAACATGACTAGTAGGGTGCTAACATGTCTAGTAGGGTGCTAATATGACCAGTAGGATGCTAACCTGACTAGTAGGATGCCAATAGGACACTAACATGACTAGTAGGGTGCCAATATGACGAGTAGGATATGATGCTAACATGACTAGTAGGGTGCTAACATGACTAGTAGGGTGCTAATATGACCAGTAGGATGCTAACCTGACTAGTAGGATGCCAATAGGACGCTAACATGACTAGTAGGGTGCCAATATGACGAGTAGGATAGGATGCTAACATGACTAGTCGGATGCTAATAGAATGTTCTTGAAGGCAACATCCTTCCTGTGGGTGTGTCATGTGACACCTTTTCATGGAGGTAGCGCCGCCGGTAGTGCTGCAGCGGCTCGCCGTCTAGCAGGATGCGACCGCACTCGGGCTCGTAGAACCTCTTCAAGAGGCTGAGGCAGGTGGTCTTGCCGCTGCCGGACGGACCCACGAGCGCCGTCACCTTCCCCGCCTGCAGCTCCATGGACAGCGCCTGAGCACAAACACGCTCACCTGACGTCCACGCCGGCGGGACCGGCAGGCGAGTTGCGAGGCTTTACCTTCAGCGCCGGTTGGTCCTGAGCCCTGGACGGGTACCTGAAGGTGACGTCCTGGAAGACCAGGCTCCCCCGCAGACGTTGGGGGGCCAGGGGGCCCTCCTCCCGGCCTGGCGGGGTCCTGTCCAGGTAACTGAAGACTTTGGAGATGACACCCACCGTGGACAGCGTGTCCCCGCAGCAGAACAAGATCTCCTGCAAAGCCGGTGGCGGTCAGAGAGGGCGGGGCCAGGGCAAGCGTGGTCACCTTGAGGTTGTGGGACATGGCGGTCAGAGAGGGCGGGGCCAGGGCAAGCGTGGTCACCTTGAGGTTGTGGGACATGGGTTTCCGGAAGAGGAGGAAGGAGAGCAGACTCCCGATGCTCAGGTGGCCGCCGGCGATCAGCGTGCGAGCGTGCAGAAGCATCGCCGTCTTGATGGCCAGACTCCCCAGCTGCAACCACGCCACACCTTACTGGGGTCCAACACGCTGGGGGGCGTGGCCACACCTACCCGCCTTACGAGGACGAAGACGGCGTTGTAGACCGCAGCCTGTCTCCGGACGCCACGCAGCTCGTGGAGCGCCTCCCGGTGCCGCCTCGTTTCGTCACGCTCGCCGTTGAAGCTGCGCACTGTTCGAATCCCGCCCAGCGACTGACCGGCCAGCGCCTCCACCGCGGCCAGGCAGTCCTGCTTCCGCTCCGTCAGCTCCTAAAGGTCACCGTGAGCGCCACAAACTGCGTCTACTTCCTGTCCTACTCACCTTGGTGCAGGCGATGTGGCGCTTCTGCAGCGCCGCCATCAGGGGGATCTCGATGCACGCCAGCGCCGTGAGCCGCCAGGACAGACGCCACATGAGCGCCAACATCAGCGCCGTCTTCACCGTGCTGCGCAGCACGGCGTTGGCGTTGAGCGCCACCGTCAGGCCCATCTTGTTGACGTCCGAGTGCAGGCGGGAGGAGAGATCTCCTGTCACGTGACACGTCAGCCGTCACTCGCACCCAGGTGACGTGTGGCGCCTCACCTGCATTGTTGTCCTGGAAGAAGTGCACTTCCTGCCTCAGCAGCGTCCCGAAGAGCAGCAGCTTCAGTCTCTTGTTGAGGCGAGCGTGCGAGCACATGAACACGCCCGCTCGCAGGCCCGTCAGCACGCAGCTGCAACAGCAACAGCACTTCTAGTCGCTAATCCCATGCTAATGTGACTAGTAGGATGCTAATATGACTAGTAGGATGCTAGTAGGCTCGCAGGCCCGTCAGCACGCAGCTGCAACAGCAACAGCACTTCTAGTCGCTAATCCCATGCTAATGTGACTAGTAGGATGCTAATATGACTAGTAGGATGCTAATATGACTAGTAGGATGCTAATATGACTAGTAGGATGCTAGTAGGCTCGCAGGCCCGTCAGCACGCAGCTGCAACAGCAACAGCACTTCTAGTCGCTAATCCCATGCTAATGTGACTAGTAGGATGCTAATATGACTAGTAGGATGCTAGTAGGCTCGCAGGCCCGTCAGCACGCAGCTGCAACAGCAACAGCACTTCTAGTCGCTAATCCCATGCTAATGTGACTAGTAGGATGCTAATATGACTAGTAGGATGCTAATATGACTAGTAGGATGCTAATATGACTAGTAGGATGCTAGTAGGCTCGCAGGCCCGTCAGCACGCAGCTGCAACAGCAACAGCACTTCTAGTCGCTAATCCCATGCTAATGTGACTAGTAGGATGCTAATATGACTAGTAGGATGCTAATATGACTAGTAGGATGCTAATATGACTAGTAGGATGCTAGTAGGCTCGCAGGCCCGTCAGCACGCAGCTGCAACAGCAACAGCACTTCTAGTCGCTAATCCCATGCTAATGTGACTAGTAGGATGCTAATATGACTAGTAGGATGCTAATATGACTAGTAGGATGCTAATATGACTAGTAGGATGCTAGTAGGCTCGCAGGCCCGTCAGCACGCAGCTGCAACAGCAACAGCACTTCTAGTCGCTAATCCCATGCTAATGTGACTAGTAGGATGCTAATATGACTAGTAGGATGCTAATATGACTAGTAGGATGCTAATATGACTAGTAGGATGCTAGTAGGCTCGCAGGCCCGTCAGCACGCAGCTGCAACAGCAACAGCACTTCTAGTCGCTAATCCCATGCTAATGTGACTAGTAGGATGCTAATATGACTAGTAGGATGCTAATATGACTAGTAGGATGCTAATATGACTAGTAAGATGCTAATATGACTAGTAGGATGCTAGTAGGCTCGCAGGCCCGTCAGCACACAGCTGCAACAGCACTTCTAGTCGCTAATCCCATGCTAATGTGACTAGTAGGATGCTAATATGACTAGTAGGATGCTAATATGACTAGTAGGATGCTAGTAGGCTCGCAGGCCCGTCAGCACACAGCTGCAACAGCAACAGCACTTCTAGTCGCTAATCCCATGCTAATGTGACTAGTAGGATGCTAATATGACTAGTAGGATGCTAGTAGGCTCGCAGGCCCGTCAGCACGCAGCTGCAACAGCAACAGCACTTCTAGTCGCTAATCCCATGCTAATGTGACTAGTAGGATGCTAATATGACTAGTAGGATGCTAATATGACTAGTAGGATGCTAATATGACTAGTAGGATGCTAGTAGGCTCGCAGGCCCGTCAGCACGCAGCTGCAACAGCAACAGCACTTCTAGTCGCTAATCCCATGCTAATGTGACTAGTAGGATGCTAATATGACTAGTAGGATGCTAATATGACTAGTAGGATGCTAATATGACTAGTAGGATGCTAATAAGACTAGTAGGATGCTAGTAGGCTCGCAGGCCCGTCAGCACGCAGCTGCAACAGCAACAGCACTTCTAGTCGCTAATCCCATGCTAATGTGACTAGTAGGATGCTAATATGACTAGTAGGATGCTAGTAGGCTCGCAGGCCCGTCAGCACGCAGCTGCAACAGCAACAGCACTTCTAGTCGCTAATCCCATGCTAATGTGACTAGTAGGATGCTAATATGACTAGTAGGATGCTAATATGACTAGTAGGATGCTAATATGACTAGTAGGATGCTAGTAGGCTCGCAGGCCCGTCAGCACGCAGCTGCAACAGCAACAGCACTTCTAGTCGCTAATCCCATGCTAATGTGACTAGTAGGATGCTAATATGACTAGTAGGATGCTAATATGACTAGTAGGATGCTAATATGACTAGTAGGATGCTAGTAGGCTCGCAGGCCCGTCAGCACGCAGCTGCAACAGCACTTCTAGTCGCTAATCCCATGCTAATGTGACTAGTAGGATGCTAATATGACTAGTAGGATGCTAATATGACTAGTAGGATGCTAATATGACTAGTAGGATGCTAGTAGGCTCGCAGGCCCGTCAGCACGCAGCTGCAACAGCAACAGCACTTCTAGTCGCTAATCCCATGCTAATGTGACTAGTAGGATGCTAATATGACTAGTAGGATGCTAATATGACTAGTAGGATGCTAATATGACTAGTAGGATGCTAGTAGGCTCGCAGGCCCGTCAGCACGCAGCTGCAACAGCAACAGCACTTCTAGTCGCTAATCCCATGCTAATGTGACTAGTAGGATGCTAATATGACTAGTAGGATGCTAATATGACTAGTAGGATGCTAATATGACTAGTAGGATGCTAATATGACTAGTAGGATGCTAATATGACTAGTGGGATGCTAGTAGGCTCGCAGGCCCGTCAGCACACAGCTGCAACAGCACTTCTAGTCGCTAATCCCATGCTAATGTGACTAGTAGGATGCTAATATGACTAGTAGGATGCTAATATGACTAGTAGGATGCTAGTAGGCTCGCAGGCCCGTCAGCACGCAGCTGCAACAGCAACAGCACTTCTAGTCGCTAATCCCATGCTAATGTGACTAGTAGGATGCTAATATGACTAGTAGGATGCTAATATGACTAGTAGGATGCTAGTAGGCTCGCAGGCCCGTCAGCACGCAGCTGCAACAGCAACAGCACTTCTAGTCGCTAATCCCATGCTAATGTGACTAGTAGGATGCTAATATGACTAGTAGGATGCTAATATGACTAGTAGGATGCTAATGTGACTAGTAGGATGCTAATATGACTAGTAGGATGCTAGTAAGCTCGCAGGCCCGTCAGCACGCAGCTGCAACAGCAACAGCACTTCTAGTCGCTAATCCCATGCTAATGTGACTAGTAGGATGCTAATATGACTAGTAGGATGCTAATATGACTAGTAGGATGCTAATATGACTAGTAGGATGCTAGTAGGCTCGCAGGCCCGTCAGCACACAGCTGCAACAGCAACAGCACTTCTAGTCGCTAATCCCATGCTAATGTGACTAGTAGGATGCTAATATGACTAGTAGGATGCTAATATGACTAGTAGGATGCTAGTAGGCTCGCAGGCCCGTCAGCACGCAGCTGCAACAGCAACATCACTTCTAGTCGATAATCCCATGCTAATGTGACTAGAAGGATGCTAATATGACTAGTAGGATGCTAATATGACTAGTAGGATGCTAATGTGACTAGTAGGATGCTAATATGACTAGTAGGATGCTAGTAGGCTCGCAGGCCCGTCAGCACGCAGCTGCAACAGCAACAGCACTTCTAGTCGCTAATCCCATGCTAATGTGACTAGTAGGATGCTAATATGACTAGTAGGATGCTAATATGACTAGTAGGATGCTAATGTGACTAGTAGGATGCTAATATGACTAGTAGGATGCTAATGTGACTAGTAGGATGCTAATGTGACTAGTAGGATGCTAATGTGACTAGTAGGATGCTAGTAGGCTCGCAGGCCCGTCAGCACGCAGCTGCAACAGCAACAGCACTTCTAGTCGCTAATCCCATGCTAATGTGACTAGTAGGATGCTAATATGACTAGTAGGATGCTAATATGACTAGTAGGATGCTAATGTGACTAGTAGGATGCTAATATGACTAGTAGGATGCTAGTAGGCTCGCAGGCCCGTCAGCACGCAGCTGCAACAGCAACAGCACTTCTAGTCGCTAATCCCATGCTAATGTGACTAGTAGGATGCTAATATGACTAGTAGGATGCTAATATGACTAGTAGGATGCTAATGTGACTAGTAGGATGCTAATATGACTAGTAGGATGCTAATGTGACTAGTAGGATGCTAATGTGACTAGTAGGATGCTAATGTGACTAGTAGGATGCTAGTAGGCTCGCAGGCCCGTCAGCACGCAGCTGCAACAGCAACAGCACTTCTAGTCGCTAATCCCATGCTAATGTGACTAGTAGGATGCTAATATGACTAGTAGGATGCTAATATGACTAGTAGGATGCTAATGTGACTAGTAGGATGCTAATATGACTAGTAGGATGCTAGTAGGCTCGCAGGCCCGTCAGCACGCAGCTGCAACAGCAACAGCACTTCTAGTCGCTAATCCCATGCTAATGTGACTAGTAGGATGCTAATATGACTAGTAGGATGCTAATGTGACTAGTAGGATGCTAATATGACTAGTAGGATGCTAATGTGACTAGTAGGATGCTAATGTGACTAGTAGGATGCTAATGTGACTAGTAGGATGCTAGTAGGCTCGCAGGCCCGTCAGCACGCAGCTGCAACAGCACTTCTAGTCGCTAATCCCATGCTAATGTGACTAGTAGCATGCTAATATGACTAGTAGGATGGTAGTAGAATGGTAGTAGGACTAGTAGGATGCTATTAGGATGCTAACAGGACTAGTAAGATGCTAGTAGGATGGTAATAGGACTAGTAGGATGCCAGTAGGATGCTAGTAGGATGGTAATAGGACTAGTAGGATGGTAATAGGACTAGTAGGATGCTAGTAGGATGCTAGTAAGATGCTAATAGGACTAGTAGGATGCTAGTAGGATGGTAATAGGACTAGTAGGATGGTAATAGGACTAGTAGGATGCTATTAAGATGCTAATAGGACTAGTAGGATGCTAGTAGGATGGTAATAGGACTAGTAGGATGCTAGTAGGATGTTAATAGGACTGGTAGGATGCTAAAGGACTAGTAGGAGGGTAGTAGGATGCTAATAGGACTAGTAGGATGGTAGTAGGATGCTAATAGGACTAGTAGGATGCTAGTAGGACGCTAGTAGGATGCGATTAGAACTATTAGGATGCTAATAGGACTGGTAGGATGCTAATAGGACTAGTATGATGCTAGTAGGATGCTAATAGGACTGGTAGGATGCTAATAGGACTAGTAGGATGCTAGGAGGATACTAATAGGACTGGTAGGATGCTAATAGGACTAGTAGGATGCTAGTAGTATGTTAATAGGACTGGTAGGATGCTAATAGGACTAGTATGATGCTAGTAGGATGCTAATAGGACTGGTAGGATGCTAATAGGACTAGTAGGATGCTAATAGGACTAGTAAGATGCTAGTAGTATGCTAATATGACTAGTAGGATGCTAGTAGGATGCTCCCACTATATACGCCCTCTAGATCACTAAGATCTTCTGAGAGCAATCTGTTAGCGGTTCCAAGAGTAAAGTCAAATCAAGGGAGATCATCATTCAGTCACTATGCAACACATAGCTGGAATAAACTTCCTGAAGATGTCAGACTCTCCCCAACTCTCACTACTTTTAAAACTAGACTGAAGACTTTTATGTTCACCTTAGCTTTCAGCTAAATCTTTTAATCTTTTAACTTTTAACGTCTGCACTGTTTTTATTTTTATTGTCTGCATTTTAATTTTGCTTTTATTTTCTTTCATTTCACTTTGTTGTCTGTGAAGCACTTTGAGTCTGCCTTGTGTATGAAAAGCGCTATACAAATAAAGTTGCCTTGCCTTGCCTTGCCTAATAGGACTAGTAGGATGCGCCATAAGTGCCTGTTGCTGGTAAAGACCCAATGTGCGGTACCTTCCAAGAGAGAAGAAGACCAGCAGTGCCACGGTGGACAAGAAGTCCGAGTCCAGCTGTGGACCTGTCAGGATGTCCATCACCTTGCCCTGGTACAAGGGGATGACAGTGTCACCTGCACCAAAGCAAACAGGAAGTGGTCAGCAGGAAGAAGTCCAGAGTCATGTGACTTGTACTCACAGCCCACAGCCAGGATGAGGAAGACGAAGGCTGAGGACAGGAAGAGGAAGTCCACTCTGACGTGCTGCAAGACCCTGGCCAGCAGGCGACCAGCATCCAGGTCTTCCTTCTTCTGGCCGCTCTGCCCGCCACTCAGCCCCGCCTCCCAAACCACGCAGCTGAACGCCGAGCACGCCGCCCCCAGCAGCCAGGTGCCCGGGTCAGGGGTCAGGTCAGGGCTCAGGAAGTCCAGCAGGGGGGGCAGCAGGCAGAGGAGCGCCGCCAGCCGGCAGAGCACCGCCCGCCGTCTCCCATCAGCCAGTGCGCAGGCGACCAAGACCAAGGTCACACACTTCAGCCCTGCCAAGCTCCACTGATCCACCGCGCCGCAGCCGGACCCCCCCACCACAAGCAGGACTGTCCAGAAGGCGGCGGTGAGCAGCGAGTCCAGCAACAGGAGCAGGACGCCGTAAAGTGATGTCATCGTGGATGATGTCACCATGACGTGATGAACGTGGAACCCGACTTAAACAAGTTGAAAAACTTATTGGGGTGTTACCATTTAGTGGTCAATTGTACGGAATATGTACTGTACTGTGCAACCTACTCATACAAGTCTCAATCAATCAATCAATCAATCAATACTGTACTGTGCAATCTACTAATACAAGTCTCAATCAATCAATCAATCAATCAATACTGTACTGTGCAATCTACTAATACAAGTCTCAATCAATCAATCAATCAATCAATCAATACTGTACTGTGCAATCTACTAATACAAGTCTCAATCAATCAATCAATCAATCAATACTGTACTGTGCAACCTACTCATACAAGTCTCAATCAATCAATCAATCAATCAATACTGTACTGTGCAATCTACTAATACAAGTCTCAATCAATCAATCAATCAATCAATCAATACTGTACTGTGCAATCTACTAATACAAGTCTCAACCAATCAATCAATCAATACTGTACTGTGCAATCTACTAATACAAGTCTCAATCAATCAATCAATCAATCAATACTGTACTGTGCAATCTACTAATACAAGTCTCAATCAATCAATCAATCAATACTGTACTGTGCAACCTACTCATACAAGTCTCAATCAATCAATCAATCAATCAATACTGTACTGTGCAATCTACTAATACAAGTCTCAATCAATCAATCAATCAATCAATACTGTACTGTGCAATCTACTAATACAAGTCTCAATCAATCAATCAATCAATCAATACTGTACTGTGCAATCTACTAATACAAGTCTCAATCAATCAATCAATCAATCAATCAATACTGTACTGTGCAATCTACTAATACAAGTCTCAATCAATCAATCAATCAATCAATCAATCAATACTGTACTGTGCAATCTACTAATACAAGTCTCAATCAATCAATCAATCAATCAATCAATACTGTACTGTGCAATCTACTAATACAAGTCTCAATCAATCAATCAATCAATCAATACTGTACTGTGCAATCTACTAATAAAAGTATCAATCAATCAATCAATACCGTACTGTGCAATCTACTAATACAAGTTTCAATCAATCAATCAATCAATCAATACCGTACTGTGCAATCTACTAATACAAGTTTCAATCACGTCACGCGGCGCCCATTTCCTCCATTTCACGTCGAACTCGAGCCACTCACAGCCAGACGTCTTCTTCCTTATTTTACTTTCACTTTCACTTGCAGTTATGGCTGTACTTTGAACTTTGAACTCACAGGAAACGTCATCTTTCCCGCTTCTTCAAAGTTCACGACACGCGTGTGCAGAGATAGTTGGAATATTATACAAAACATGTTTGAGGTTATCAGTAGTCGTTGATTGAAAAAATCCAATCAAACGTTTTTGTAGTTCGGAAAAACTAGGAAACGGAAGTTGGTGACTTTTAGCGCATGCGCAACCGGATCGGGGGTCTTAGTAAATCAGGCAGCGACAGACTTTTTTTATTTGGGGTAAAATACGATTAGTGTAATAAACTTACCAGGAATGACAAAATGTAGGAGTTTATTAGACACGTCGTGAAGAGCAGGGAGATGACGAAGATGTTCTTTAAAAGATGTTCTTTAAAAGATGTTCTTTATGTGACCAGCTGGCGGCGCTGCTGACATGCGCTGTTAGAAGACGAGGAAGAAATGGCAGCCAATGAGAGCGCAGGTTGTAGTGACGTCACGTGTCAGGCCGGAAGAGGTCGTCAGAGAAGGCCATTATAGAAAAGAAGACGACGACAAAGTTGACAAAGCTGCGTCTTCCTGACACTTCTGCTCTCCATCTTCCTGATGTTTGACACTTCTACTCTCCATATTCCTGATGTTTGACACTTCTACTCTCCATATTCCTGATGTTTGACCACACTTCTGCTCTCCATGACTGCGCGCGTGAGTGCTTCCGTGTGGGCGGGAAAATGTCGCCATACTTCGTAGACGTCGTGCAGCTCACTAAGGCAACTAAGTTAACTGCCTTATAGGCAACTAAGTTAACTGCCTTATAGGCAACTAAGTTAACTGCCTTATAGGCAACTAAGTTAACTGCCTTATAGGCAACTAAGTTAACTGCCTTAAAGGCAACTAAGTTAACTGCCTTATAGGCAACTAAGTTAACTACCTTAAAGGCAACTAAGTTAACTGCCTTAAAGGCAACTAAGTTAACTGCCTTATAGGCAACTAAGTTAACTGCCTTATAGGCAACTAAGTTAACTGCCTTATAGGCAACTAAGTTAACTGCCTTATAGGCAACTAAGTTAACTGCCTTATAGGCAACTAAGTTAACTGCCTTAAAGGCAACTAAGTTAACTACCTTAAAGGCAACTAAGTTAACTGCCTTAAAGGCAACTAAGTTAACTGCCTTATAGGCAACTAAGTTAACTACCTTAAAGGCAACTAAGTTAACTGCCTTATAGGCAACTCAGTTAACTGCCTTAAAGGAAACTAAGTTAACTGCCTTATAGGCAACTAAGTTAACTGCCTTATAGGCAACTCAGTTAACTGCCTTAAAGGCAACTAAGTTAACTGCCTTATAGGCAACTAAGTTAACTGCCTTATAGGCAACTCAGTTAACTAAGCTCACTGCCTTAAAGACAACTAAGCTCAGTCTGCTGCAGGAGACACTTTTAAACAATAAAGATGTTTCTGCCAAAGTCAACCTGTCAGTCACCATGTCACATGTGTCATAAGCTGTCACAGTCACCATGTCACATGTGTCATAAGCTGTCACAGTCACCATGTCACATGTGTCATAAGCTGTCACAGTCACCATGTCACATGTGTCATAAGCTGTCACAGTCACCATGTCACATGTGTCATAAGCTGTCACAGTCACCATGTCATAAGCTGTCACAGTCACCATGTCACATGTGTCATAAGCTGTCACAGTCACCATGTCACATGTGTCATAAGCTGTCACAGTCACCATGTCACATGTGTCATAAGCTGTCACAGTCACCATGTCATAAGCTGTCACAGTCACCATGTCACATGTGTCATAAGCTGTCACAGTCACCATGTCACATGTGTCATAAGCTGTCACAGTCACCATGTCACATGTGTCATAAGCTGTCACAGTCACCATGTCACATGTGTCATAAGCTGTCACAGTCACCATGTCATAAGCTGTCACAGTCACCATGTCACATGTGTCATAAGCTGTCACAGTCACCATGTCATAAGCTGTCACAGTCACCATGTTACATGTGTCATAAGCTGTCACAGTCACCATGTCACATGTGTCATAAGCTGTCACAGTCACCATGTCATAAGCTGTCACAGTCACCATGTCATAAGCTGTCACAGTCACCATGTCATAAGCTGTCACAGTCACCATGCGCTCTTCCTGGTGACCAACACAACACGTGACTAAACATTTCAACAACATTTGTTACTTTAAATACAAACCCTGTTTCCATATGAGTTGGTAAATGGTGTTAGATGTAAATATAAACGGAATACAATGATTTGCAAATCCTTTTCAAGCCATATTCAGTTGAATATGCTACAAAGACAACATATTTCATGTTCAAACTCATAAAATGTATTTATTTTTTGCAAATAATATTTAAGTTATAATTTCATGGCTGCAACACGTGACAAAGTAGTTGTGAAAGGGCATGTTCACCACTGTGTTACATGGCCTTTCCTTTTAACAACACTCAATAAACGATTGGGAAGTGAGGAAACTAATTGTTGAAGCTTTGAAAGTGGAATTCTTTCCCATTCTTGTTTTATGTAGAGCTTCAGTGGTTCAACAGTCCGGGGTCTCCGCTGGCGTATTTTAGGCTTCATAATGCGCCACACATTTTCCATGGGAGACAGGTCTGGACTGCAGGCGGGCCAGGAAAGTACCCGCACTCTTTTTTTACGAAGCCACGCTGATGTAACACGTGCTGAATGTGGCTTAGCATTGTCTTGCTGAAATAAGCAGGGGCGTCCATGATGGCAACATATGTTGTTCCAAAAGCTGTATGTACCTTTCAGCATTAATGGTGCCTTCACAGATGTGTAAGTTACCCATGTCTTGGCCACTAATACACCCTTTCTTGTGAAAGACTGAGCAGTTTTTGGGAAACTGTTTTTATACCCAATCATGGCACCCACCTGTTCCCAATTAGCCTGTTCACCTGTGGGATGTTCCAAATAAGTGTTTGATGAGCATTCCTCAACTTTATCAGTATTTATTGCCACCTTTCCCAACTTCTTTGTCACGTGTTGCTGCCATCAAATTATAAAGTTAATGATTATTTACAAAAAAAAAAAAGTTTATGAGTTTGAACATGAAATATGTTGTCTTTGTAGCATATTCAACTGAATATGGCTTGAAAAGGATTTGCAAATGATTGTATTCACTTTATATTTACGTCTAACACCATTTCCCAACTCATATGGAAACAGGGTTTGTATATATACACATTTATATATGTGTGTATGTATATATGTGTGTATATATGTATATATATGTGTATATATGTGTGCATATGTGTGTATATGTATGTATGTGTGTATATGTATATGTATATATGTGTGTATATGTATATGTATATATGTGTGTATATGTATATATGTGTGTATATGTATGTATATATGTGTGTATATGTATGTATATATGTGTGTATATGTATGTATATATGTGTGTATATGTATATATGTGTGTGTATGTATATATGTGTGTGTATATGTATGTATATGTGTGTGTATATGTATGTATATGTGTGTGTATATGTATGTATATATGTGTGTATATGTATATATGTGTGTATATGTATATGTATATATGTGTGTATATGTATATGTATATATGTGTGTATATGTATATATGTGTGTATATGTATGTAAATGTGTGTATATATGTGTGTATATGTATGTATATATGTGTGTATATGTATGTATGTATATATGTGTGTATATGTATATGTATATATGTGTGTATATGTATATATGTGTGTGTATGTATATGTGTGTGTATATATGTGTGTATATGTATATATGTGTGTATATGTATATATGTGTGTATATGTATGTATATATGTGTGTATATGTATATATGTGTGTATATGTATATGTATATATGTGTGTATATGTATATATGTGTGTATATGTATGTATATATGTGTGTATATGTATATATGTGTGTATATGTATATGTATATATGTGTGTATATGTATATATGTGTGTATATGTATATATGTGTGTATATGTATGTAAATGTGTGTATATATGTGTGTATATGAATGTATATATGTGTGTATATGTGTGTATATGTATGTATATATGCGTGTATATGTATATGTATATATGTGTGTATATGTATGTATATATGCGTGTATATGTATATGTATATATGTGTGTATATGTATATATGTGTGTGTATGTATGTATATATGTGTGTATATGTATATGTATATATGTGTGTATATGTATATATATGTATATATGTGTGTATATGTATATATATGTGTATATGTATATATGTGTGTATATGTATATATGTATATATGTGTGTATATATGTGTGTATATGTATGTATATATGTGTGTATATGTATGTATATATGTGTGTATATGTATATATGTGTGTATATGTATATATGTGTGTGTATGTATATAT
>NC_084751.1:6454319-6486819 GCF_033978785.1 Entelurus aequoreus
GGTGAGGGGTCTGCAGTACGAGGCGTACGAGGCCATGGTCCAATCAGAGCTCAGCAGGCTGTGTGGTGACATCAGAGCACGCTGGCCCCGCCTCACACACATCTGTGTGCACCACCGCCTGGGGTCACATGATCATGCTAACATGCTAGTCAGGTCACATGCTGCTGGGCCTCACCTGCTGTGCTCTCCCCTTAGGTGGGTGGAAGTGGGCGAGGCCAGCGTCGTCATGGCGATCTCGTCTCCTCACCGCCAAGAGGGTCAGCGGGCCATCCAGCACTTGATGGACGGGCTGAAGGCCAGCGTGCCCGTCTGGAAGAAGGTGAGCACTTCCTGCGCCGCTTCCTCGGCCCGCCCTGACACAATGTCCTCCACAGGAAGTGTACGAGTGCGCCCTGACACAATGTCCTCCACAGGAAGTGTACGAGTGCGCCCTGACACAATGTCCTCCACAGGAAGTGTACGAGTCCCACGACGCCGCCTGGAAGGAGAACGTCGAGTGCAAGTGGTCCCGTTGCCATGGAGACACCACACAACAACATTAGTCAATAAAGGTCACGTTTATCCTATGCAGCTGTGTGTGTGTGTGTGTGTGTGTGTGTGTGTGTGTGTGTGTGTGTGTGTGTGTGTGTGTGTGTGTGTGTGTGTGTGTGTGTGTGTGTGTGTGTGTGTGTGTGTGTGTGTGTGTGTGTGTGTGTGTGTGTGTGTGTGTGTGTGTGTGTGTGTGTGTGTGTGTGTGTGTGGTCAGGTGACCACTGCTGCTCACCAACATTAACATGCTAGCAGCGCTCATGCAGCCTCACACCATTATTTTCTGCACAAACCTGGCAGCACTCATGCAGCATGACACTGCAGAAATGCTGGTAGCACTCATGCAGCCCCACACCATTACACTGCACAATGCTGGCAGCACTCATGCAGCGTGACATTGCACAATGCTGGCAGCACTCATGCAGCCTCACGCCATTGTTTTCTGCATAATGCTGGCAGCACTCATACAGCCTCACGCCATTATTTTCTGCACAAAGCTGGCAGCACTCATGCAGCCCCACACCATTACACTGCACAATGCTGGCAGCACTCATGCAGCGTGACATTGCACAATGCTGGCAGCACTCATGCAGCCTCACGCCATTGTTTTCTGCATAATGCTGGCAGCACTCATGCAGCCTCACGCCATTATTTTCTGCACAATGCTGGCAGCACTCATGCAGCCTCACGCCATTATTTTCTGCACAATGCTGGCAGCACTCATGCAGTGTGACACTGCAGAAATGCTGGCAGCACTCATGCAGCCTCACACCATTATTTTCTGCACAATGCTGGCAGCACTCATGCAGCCTCACACCATTATTTTCTGCACAATGCTGGGAGCACTCATGCAGCCTCACACCATTATTTTCTGCACAATGCTGGCAGCACTCATGCAGCGTGACACTGCAGAAATGCTGGCAGCACTCATGCAGCCTCACGCCATTATTTTCTGCACAATGCTGGCAGCACTCATGCAGCCTCACACCATTATTTTCTGCACAATGCTGGCAGCACTCATGCAGCGTGACACTGCAGAAATGCTGGCAGCACTCATGCAGCCTCACGCCATTATTTTCTGCACAATGCTGGCAGCACTCATGCAGCCTCACACCATTATTTTCTGCACAATGCTGGCAGCACTCATGCAGCGTGACACTGCAGAAATGCTGGCAGCACTCATGCAGCCTCACGCCATTATTTTCTGCACAATGCTGGCAGCACTCATGCAGCCTCACACCATTATTTTCTGCAGAAATGCTGGCAGCACTCATGCAGCCCCACACCATGATGTTTCCCTAGAAGACATGTAAGACAATCATCAAATTATTCACAAATACATCTTTAATGCCATCACTTTTCAATCTTCAGAAGTTTGTCATTTGTAACGTCGAAAAACACACCTGTGTACATTGTCACCTGTGTACATTTTTAGTTCATTCTCACCTGTGTACATTTTTAACTGTGTTCATTGTCACCTGTGTACATTACCTGTGTTCATTGTCACCTGTGTACATTACCTGTGTTCATTGTCACCTGTGTACATTACCTGTGTTCATTGTCACCTGTGTTCATTGTCACCTGTGTACATGAACCGTGTTCATTGTCACCTGTGTACATGAACCGTTTTCATTGTCACCTGTGTACATGAACCGTGTTCATTGTCACCTGTGTACATGAACCGTGTTCATTGTCACCTGTGTACATGAACCGTGTTCATTGTCACCTGTGTACATGAACCGTGTTCATTGTCACCTGTGTACATGAACCGTGTTCATTGTCACCTGTGTACATGAACCGTGTTCATTGTCACCTGTGTACATGAACCGTGTTCATTGTCACGTGTGTACATGAACCGTGTTCATTGTCACCTGTGTACATGAACCGTGTTCATTGTCACCTGTGTACATGAACCGTGTTCATTGTCACCTGTGTACATGAACCGTGTTCATTGTCACCTGTGTACATGAACCGTGTTCATTGTCACCTGTGTACATGAACCGTGTTCATTGTCACCTGTGTACATGAACCGTGTTCATTGTCGCGTGTGTACATGAACCGTTTTCATTGTCGCGTGTGTACATTACCTGTTCATTTTTAACTGTGTTCACTGTCACCTGTGTACATTGTCACCTGTGTTCACTGTCACCTGTGTACATTGTCACCTGTGTATATTACCTGTTCATTTTTAACTGTGTTCACTGTCACCTGTGTACATTGTCACCTGTGTTCATTGTCACCTGTGTTCATTGTCACCTGTGTTCACTGTCACCTGTGTTCATTGTCACCTGTGTACATTGTCACCTGTGTACATTGTCACCTGTGTTCATTGTCACCTGTGTATATTACCTGTTCATTTTTAACTGTGTTCACTGTCACCTGTGTTCACTGTCACCTGTGTACATTGTCACCTGTGTACATTGTCACCTGTGTACATTGTCACCTGTGTTCACTGTCACCTGTGTTCATTGTCACCTGTGTTCACTGTCACCTGTGTTCACTGTCACCTGTGTACATTGTCACCTGTGTACATTGTCACCTGTGTATATTACCGGTTCATTTTTAACTGTGTTCACTGTCACCCGTGTTCATTGTCACCTGTGTATATTACCGGTTCATTTTTAACTGTGTTCATTGTCACCTGTGTAAAGAAGGAAGTGAGGTGCACAGGTGAGAGGGAGGTTTATGGTGTCACAGCAACAAAGTGCAATAAAAGAGGAGAGCAGGTGTCTCACAATACTGTCAACAACAACAACAACAACATGCACACACACACACACACACACACACACACACACACACACACACACTAGAGTCTTTGTGGGACATCTGATTGGAGGCTAACCACCTGTTGGCTCATTAGGCTCCGCCCCCATGGAGCACAACAGGTTCCAGGACATGAAGAAGGTTCCAGAACAGACACCCATTTACTTTGACTTTCATTCTGCTAGCAGGAGCGATGCTAACATCCTGCCTTCTAAGCCCCGCCCACCCCAGGTGCGTCAACATTTCAAGATGGCGGCCATTTTCACTGATGACATTTACTAAGTTTTAAGACGTGCCGTGATTGGCTGGAGAGGGCGGTGACATGTCCTGTGAGAGGCGGAGTCAGTCCAAAGTCTTCATGGATGCTTTGGCGAGGGGGAGGAGCCACAGGAGGGCATGCCAGGGGCCGCCATGGATATGTGCCTCAGACACGTCACTTCCTGTTGGCGGGAGACAGGAAGTGGGGGAGGGGCCGAAAGGCACACGGGAGGGCGTGATGATGACCACGATGGGGGCGGAGTCAAAAGTTTTGCTCGGTGGGCGGGACGTCCCCTCACATGCGAGAGCCTCGCTCCTGCAGGATCTGAGGGAGGAAGTGCGACAGGTGAGCAGGTGACAAGCCCCGCCCACAGACACGCCTCACCTTGGCCTTCTCGGTGGGCTCGATGACGACGCCATTGGTGGAGTTGTTGAGTTGACGAGAAACCACACACAGGAACTCTGCCTGGTCCTCATTACCATAATTGTAGGAGGAGCCAATGCTGATCAGCTGGAAATACACACTCTCATAGTACTACTACATATACTTCAGTAATACTAGTACTACATATACATCAGTAATACTACTACATATACATCAGTAATACTACTACTAGTACTACATATACATCAGTAATACTAGTACTACATATACATCAGTAATAGTACTACATATACATCAGTAATACTACTACTAGTACTACATATACATCAGTAATACTAGTACTACATATACATCAGTAATACTACTACTAGTACTACATATACATCAGTAATACTACTACTAGTACTACATATACATCAGTAATACTACTACATATACATCAGTAATACTACTACTAGTACTACATATACATCAGTAATACTAGTACTACATATACATCAGTAATACTACTACATATACATCAGTAATACTACTACTAGTACTACATATACATCAGTAATACTAGTACTACATATACATCAGTAATACTACTACATATACATCAGTAATACTACTACTAGTACTACATATACATCAGTAATACTAGTACTACATATACATCAGTAATACTAGTACTACATATACATCAGTAATACTACTACTAGTACTACATATACATCAGTAATACTACTACATATACATCAGTAATACTACTACTAGTACTACATATACATCAGTAATACTACTACATATACATCAGTAATACTACTACTAGTACTACATATACATCAGTAATACTAGTACTACATATACATCAGTAATACTACTACATATACATCAGTAATACTACTACTAGTACTACATATACATCAGTAATACTAGTACTACATATACATCAGTAATACTAGTACTACATATACATCAGTAATACTAGTACTACATATACATCAGTAATACTACTACTAGTACTACATATACATCAGTAATACTAGTACTACATATACATCAGTAATACTACTACTAGTAGTACTACATATACTACATGACGTACTCTTGGTGTCGACACCATCAATATCGACCCAACACAGAAGTATCAACCATAAAGCGATACTACTGTTGGTGTCGACACCACCAATATTAACTCAACACTCCAGCATCAACCATAGAGCGATACTACCCTTGGTGTCTAGTATCAACCATAGAGCGATACTACCCTTGGTGTCTAGTATCAACCATAGAGCGATACTACCCTTGGTGTCTAGTATCAACCATAGGGCAATACCACCCTTGGTGTCTAGTATCAACCATAGAGCGATACTACCCTTGGTGTCTAGTATCAACCATAGAGCGATACTACCCTTGGTGTCTAGTATCAACCATAGGGCAATACCACCCTTGGTGTCTAGTATCAACCATAGAGCGATACTACCCTTGGTGTCTAGTATCAACCATAGGGCAATACCACCCTTGGTGTCTAGTATCAACCATAGAGCGATACTACCCTTGGTGTCTAGTATCAACCATAGAGCGATACTACCCTTGGTGTCTAGTATCAACCATAGAGCGATACTACCCTTGGTGTCGACCTCACCAATATCCACCAATGAAAGATCCTCAATGCTGACCCAGCAAGACTTGATATCTCTTATGAATGTACTAATTGTTTATATCTCATTATTGATATCTCTTATGAATGTACTAATTGTTTATATCTCATTGTTGATATCTCTTATGAATGTACTAATTGTTTATATCTCATTGTTGATATCTCTTATGAATGTACTAATTGTTTATATCTCATTGTTGATATCTCTTATGAATGTACTAATTGTTTATATCTCATTGTTGATATCTCTTATGAATGTACTAATTGTTTATATGTCATTGTTGATATCTCTTATGAATGTACTAATTGTTTATATCTCATTGTTGATGTCTCTTACGAATGTACTAATTGTTTGTATCTCATTGTTGATATCTCTTATGAATGTACTAATTGTTTGTATCTCATTGTTGATATATTTTATGAATGTACTAATTGTTTATATCTCATTGCTGATATCTCTTATGAATGTACTAATTGTTTATATCTCATTGTTGATATCATGAATGTACTAATTGTGTATATCTCATTGTTGATATCTCTTATGAATGTACGAATTGTTTATCTCATTATTGATGTCTCTTATGAATGTACTAATTGTTTATATCTCATTGTTGATATCTCTTATGAATGTACTAATTGTTTATATCTCATTATTGATATCTATTATGAATGTACTAATTGTTTATATCTCATTGTTAATATCTCTTATGAATGTACTAATTGCTTATATCTCATTGTTGATATCTCTTATGAATGTACTAATTGTTTATATCTCATTGTTGATATCTCTTATGAATGTACTAATTGTTTATATCTCATGACTTTGCATTTTCAACTGTACCTCACACTTCTTTCACGCTAGCTATCTGTTAGCTTAGCTGTTAGCTACATGCATAGCTCCTGTAACATGTTTAGCCTCGTCCTCCAGTGATAAAGCTACATGATAATGATACTTAGGATCCTGTAATGGAGGTGATGAGTATCCACTTAGTAGAGCGGCTCCACACGGTGTATGGGACTATAAATGTGTACGGGGACTACAAATGAGACGTAGGAAAGAAAGAAGATGGCTGACCTGTTCAAAGTTCCATCCATCAGACATAGTAGAGACCATCTGTGTTAGCTCCTCCTCCTGACACTGCAGCACCCGATACACGTGCTTCACTGTGCCCTGTAACACACCTGCATTACACACACACACTGTGCCCTGTAACACACCTGTATTACACACACACTGTGCCCTGTAACACACCTGTATTACACACACACTGTGCCCTGTAACACACCTGTATTACACACACACTGTGCCCTGTAACACACCTGTATTACACACACACTGTGCCCTGTAACACACCTGTATTACACACACACTGTGCCCTGTAACACACTTGTATTACACACACACTGTGCCCTGTAACACACCTGTATTACACACACACTGTGCCCTGTAACACACCTGTATTACACACACACACTGTGCCCTGTAACACACCTGTATTACACACACACACACTGTGCCCTGTAACACACCTGTATTACACACACACACTGTGCCCTGTAACACACCTGTATTACACACACACTGTGCCCTGTAACACACCTGTATTACACACACACTGTGCCCTGTAACACACCTGTATTACACACACACTGTGCCCTGTAACACACCTGTATTACACACACACTGTGCCCTGTAACACACCTGTATTACACACACACACTGTGCCCTGTAACACACCTGTATTACACACACACTGTGCCCTGTAACACACCTGTATTACACACACACTGTGCCCTGTAACACACCTGTATTACACACACACACTGTGCCCTGTAACACACCTGTATTACACACACACACACTCACACACACACACACACGCACACACACACACACACACACACACACACACACACACACACACACACACTGTGGTACCTGTGAGGTGCGGTTCTCGTTGTCACGTATTCGCTCTTTGACCAGGCGGACTAGCGAGGCGATGTTGTAGAACTCAGCTTCTTCGAGAACACCTGAACACACACACACACACACACACACACACACACACACACACACACACACACACACACACACACACACACACACACACACACACACAGGTCACGCCCGCCCAGCTGCGACAGGTGACCCTTAGGCGTACCTTCCTCAGCCAGGTTCTTGTCCAGGATGAGTTTTCCGTGGCGCAGGTAGTTGAGGACGGGTCCAAAGTAGGTCGGGTCTCTGTCGATCAAATAAGCCCCGGTCTGGTCCTGCAAAGTCCAACAGAGCGTTGCCATGGCGACAGGAGCAGGAGGCCACAACACACACACTCACTTTGTCCGAGTCCAGGTCCGGGTCGTCCTGGCACAGACGGAACAGGAAGGACTTGGGCTCCCGGCACAGAGTCTGCTTGGTGGTGACGAAGTAAGTCCCGCCGACGTTCAGGCGGACCCAGCGGGACTTGGGACGCTCGGCCGCGTCGGTGTGGCCGCTCTTGGCGGGGAAGCCGAGGACCGAGCGGGGGTTGAGCAGGCGAACCTCGGCAGAAGCAGCGGGGCCGGGACCGGAGCCAAGGCCGGCCTCCACGCCCTGCAGCTCGGCCATGATCAGCTGCTGTGACGGCGGAGAAGCTGAGGCCTTAAACACACCGTGACCGCACACCGGGGAACATGACATCAATCACCGGGGAACATGACATCAATCACCGGGGAACATGACATCAATCACCGGGGAACATGACATCAAGCCTGCCTTTGGAGCGACGACATTTTCAAACGAGGGGAGCACTACTTCCGGGTTTTAACCTGATTACTGTTTACTTCCGCTGTGTGGATTTTCAAAACAAAAGCTCACAGCCGAGCTCGGTAATGGCGACATATTGATGTCAAACTGCTCTTTTTCTTCCACTAGTCGTCTCATATCGCTTCTTGACAATCTTAAACGGTGACATTAACAAAACAAATGAATGATTGTTTGTATATTATTATTATTTAGTTATTTATTATATTATTATGTCACTGTGGTTAGTGTGTCTGCCTCACAATACGAAGGTTCTGGGTTCGATCCCGGGCTCGGATTCTTTCTGTGTGGAGTTTGCATGTTCTCCCTGCGTGGGTTCTACTCCGCCTTCCTCCCACCTCCAAAGACATGCACCTGGGGATAGGCCCCTCCCACCTCCAAAGACATGCACCTGGGGATAGGCCCCTCCCACCTCCAAAGACATGCACCTGAGGATAGGTTGATTGGCAAGACTAAATTGGTCCTAGTGTGTGAATGTTGTCTATCTGTGTTGGCCCTGTGATGAGGTGGTGACTTGTCCAGGGTGTACCCCGCCTTCCGCCCAATGCAGCTGAGATAGGCTCCAGCACCCCCACGAAAAAAATGGAATGGATGGATTGTGAGGCAGTTTGGGGGGACGGCGTGAGCGGTTGGGAGAGTGGCCGTGCCAGCAATCTGAGGGTTCCTGGTTTGAACCCCAGCTTCTACCAACCTAGTCACATCCGTTGTGTCCTTGAGCAAGACACTTCACCCTTGCTCCTGATGGGTGGTGGTTAGGGCCTTGCATGGCCATCAGTGTGTGAATGTGTGTGTGGAAATAGTGTCAAAGCGCTTTGAGTACCTTAAAGGTAGAAAAGTAGAAGTCATTACACATCCAAGCCACTCCACTTTATTTATATAAAACAACAAGAATGTTTCCAAAGTGCTGCACAGCCATGTTAAAAAGAATATTCTTTTATTATTTTCCATCCATTTGTGATTCATAGACACTCCAATTATTCAAGTTTTTTTTTGGAAAATCGCAGCACATGCACAAAATATACTTTGTATATAAAAATGTATCAATGATTCATTAAGAGCCTATATTAAAAAGATATTATTATAAAAGACTTACGGTCCGCAGCTAAAATGAATAATAAATATAACAAATAATAATAATAATGTCTGCCTCGTGGCCTGAAATACAGACTACAAGAAATAATGAAACATTCCAATGAATTGGACATATTTAATAAATACATCTTCTTCCTCCTCGTGAGGATCGGACCTGTGACACTTTCACCAGATTATATTGAGTGTTTGATCCAGATGTTGGATCCAGATGTTCCCATAAAGACCGCATGAATCTATCTGTGCGTGACAAGTACAAGAGCGCTTCTAGGTGCAATGACCAGCATGCGCCGCTAGAGGGAAGCAGAAAGACTTTTCCACAGAGTGGCGTCCAGAGAGGGTCAAATGGGGTTTTTTATATTGCTGAACTTGTTGTCAATGATCGACGTGTTTGTAGTCCTTGAAATGTTGAATAATAATGACCCCAAGAAGGGACAAGTGGTAGAAAATGGAGCCAAAGGAGTTTCGTGTTCAGACTTGTAGTACAACGTTTCACCTGCGGCGGCAGTGTCGTCCACACACATTTAGGCGCAGAAGAAGAGTTGGGCGGCAGTGTGGTCCACACACATTCAGGCGTAGAAGAAGAGTTGGGCGGCAGTGTCGTCCACACACATTCAGGCGTAGAAGAAGAGTTGGAAAAAGGCGCCTTGAAAGTAGCACAATGGAGGTGAATAGAAGCTTCTCGAAGGTTGCTGACGTTTGAAAGAAAGAAGCTTCTCGAAGGTTGCTGACGTTGGAAAGAAAGAAGCTTCTCGAAGGTTGCTGACGTTGGAAAGAGAGACGCTTGTCTGCTGGTGCGTGTGTCGCTGAAGTGAGAGTTTGTCTGTGTTCGCCATGAGTGAGTTCCGCATCCATCACGACGTCAACGAGCTTCTGAAGCTGCTTCAGGTGCGACGCGGCGACGGCGCTGAAGGTTACATCGAGCGGCTGCAGAAGCACAGGACGCCTTACGTCACCACCACAGTCTCCGCCCACAGCGCCAAGGTGAGCACGTGACCGCAGGTGAAGCGTGACGTCACCGCGAGCTTTCTCCCCAGGTGAAACTGGCGGAGTTCTCCAAGACGCCAGAAGACTTCCTGAAGAAGTACGAGGAGCTGAAGTCCAAGAACGTGCGCTACCTGGACCCGCTGGTCTACCTGCTGTCCAGACTGTGTGAGGACCAGGAGGTGAGTAGGCCACGCCCCCACGTAGTGGCGCCCCACTAAGCGTCCTCTTGTGGCGCAGACCCTCCAGTGTTTGCAGCACTATGCCAGAGAGCGCGAGGAGGCCTGCGCCGTCGCCATGACGACCACCGCCGCCGCGCCCGCCGTCTCCAAGATGTCCATGCAGGAGCTGGACGAGCTGAGGAAGAAGCTGGGCAACGTGACGGCGGCGTCCAGCGCTCCCATGGTGAGAAGTGACATCTGACTCCGCCCCCTCCGCCCAGCCTCTTTCCTCCTGTCCTGTGATTGGTCCACAGTCGGCCGAGGTCGCCAGGAAGATGCTGCGGGAAAAACACAGCAAGAAGAATCCTGGTCAGCTCAGTCCCGTCTTCCCCGCCTGGCTCTACGACAGACACGCCCTTCTGGGCGACTTCATCGCCAGCCCCGCCCCCTCCACACTTACGCCCACCTCTCTGGGTGAGTGTGTGTGTGTGTGTGTGTGTGTGTGTGTGTGTGTGTCTTCCCCGCCTGGCTCTACGACAGACACGCCCTTCTGGGCGACTTCATCGCCAGCCCCGCCCCCTCCACACTTACGCCCACCTCTCTGGGTGAGTGTGTGTGTGTGTGTGTGTGTGTGTGTGTGTGTGTGTCTTCCCCGCCTGGCTCTACGACAGACACGCCCTTCTGGGCGACTTCATCGCCAGCCCCGCCCCCTCCACACTTACGCCCACCTCTCTGGGTGAGTGTGTGTGTGTGTGTGTGTGTGTGTGTGTGTGTCTTCCCCGCCTGGCTCTACGACAGACACGCCCTTCTGGGCGACTTCATCGCCAGCCCCGCCCCCTCCACACTTACGCCCACCTCTCTGGGTGAGTGTGTGTGTGTGTCTGTGTGTGTGTGTGTGTGTGTGTGTGTGTGTGTGTGTGTGTGTCTTCCCCGCCTGGCTCTACGACAGACACGCCCTTCTGGGCGACTTCATCGCCAGCCCCGCCCCCTCCACACTTACGCCCACCTCTCTGGGTGAGTGTGTGTGTGTGTGTGTGTGTGTGTGTGTGTGTGTCTGTGTGTGTGTGTGTCTTCCCCGCCTGGCTCTACGACAGACACGCCCTTCTGGGCGACTTCATCGCCAGCCCCGCCCCCTCCACACTTACGCCCACCTCTCTGGGTGAGTGTGTGTGTGTGTCTGTGTGTGTGTGTGTCTTCCCCGCCTGGCTCTACGACAGACACGCCCTTCTGGGCGACTTCATCGCCAGCCCCGCCCCTTCCACACATACGCCCGCCTCTCTGTGTGTGTGTGTGTGTGTGTGTGTGTGTGTGTGTGTGTGCGCATGTGTGTGTGTGTTTGCGTGCGTGCGTGTGTGTGTGCGTGTGTGTGTGAGTGCGTGTGTGTGTGTGTGTTCTTTTCTCCAACTAGTCAACAAGATGTTTAAAGGCCTCCTGAAAGCCACTACTAGCAACCACACAGTCTGATAGTTTATATATCAATGATGACATCTTAACATTGCAACACATGCCAATACGGCCGGGTTAACTTATAAAGTGACATTTAAAACTTCCCGGGAAATATCCGGCTGAAACATCGCGGTATGATGACGTATGCGCGTGACGAAGTCCGAGTAACGGAAGTTATGGTACCCCATTGAATACAATACAAAAAGCTCTGTTTTCATTTCATAATTCCACAGTATTCTGGACATCTTTTGCAATTTTTTTAATGAACAATGAAGGCTGCAAAGAAGAAAGTTGTAGGTGGGATCGGTGTATTAGCAGCGGACTACAGCAACACAACCAGGAGGACTTTGTTGGAGCGCTAGCCGCGCTAGCCGCCGACCTCACCTTGACTTCCTACGTCTCCGGGCCGCCAAACGCATCAGGTGAAGTCCTTTGTCCTTCTGCCGATCGCTGGAACGCAGGTGAGCACGGGTGTTGTTGAGCAAATGAGGGCTGGCTGGCGTAGGTGGAGAGCTAATGTTTTTAGCATAGCTCTGTGCAGTCCGGTTGCTAAGTTAGCTTCAATGGCGTCGTTAGCACAGCATTGTTAACCTTCGCCAGCCTGGAAAGCATTAACCGTGTATTTACATGTCCACGGTTTAATAGTATTGTTGATTTTCTATCTATCCTTCCAGTCAGGGGTTTATTTCTTTTGTTTGTATATGCAGTTAAAGCACGATGCTATCACGTTAGCTCATAGCTAAAGCATTTCGCCGATGTATTGTCGTGGAGATAAAAGGCACTGAATGTCCATTTGGCGTTCTGGACTCTCATCTTCAAGAGGATATAGTATCCCAGGTGGTTTAAAATACAAATCTGTGATCCACAATAGAAAAAGGAGAGAGTGTGGAATCCAATGAGCCAGCTTGTACCTAAGTTACGGTCAGAGCGAAAAAAGATACGTCCTGCACTGCACTCTAGTCCTTCACTGTAACGTTCCTCATCCACGAATCTTTCATCCTCGCTCAAATTAATGGGGTAATTGTCGCTTTCTTGGTCCGAATCTCTCTCGCTCCATTGTAAACAACGGGGAATTGTGAGGAATACTAGCTCCTGTGACGTCACGCTACTTCTATACTAGCTCCTGTGACGTCACGCTACTTCTATACTAGCTCCTGTGACGTCACGCTACTTCTATACTAGCTCCTGTGACGTCACGCTACTTCTATACTAGCTCCTGTGACGTCACGCTACTTCTATACTAGCTCCTGTGACGTCACGCTACTTCTATACTAGCTCCTGTGACGTCACGCTACTTCTATACTAGCTCCTGTGACGTCACGCTACTTCTATACTAGCTCCTGTGACGTCACGCTACTTCTATACTAGCTCCTGTGACGTCACGCTACTTCTATACTAGCTCCTGTGATGTCACGCTACTTCCGCTACAGGCAAGGCTTTTTTTTATCAGCGAGCAAAAGTTGCAAACTTTATCGTCGATGTTCTCTACTAAATCCTTTCAGCAAAAATATGGCAATATCACAAAATGATCAAGTATGACACATAGAATGGATCTGCTATTCCCGTTTAAATAACATTTTATTTCAGTAGGCCTTTAAAGGCCTACTGAAACCCACTACTACCGACCACGCAGTCTGATAGTTTATATATCAATGATGAAATCTTAACATTATAACACATGCCAATACGGCCGGGTTAACTTATAAAGTGACATTTTAAATTTGCCGCTAAACTTCCGGTTCGAAACGCCTCTGCGGATGACGTATGCGCGTGACGTAGCCCGGCGAACACGGGTATGCCTTCCACATTGAAGCCGATAGGAAAAAGCTCTGTTTTCATTTCATAATTCCACAGTATTCTGGACATCTGTGTTCGTGAATCTGTTTCAATCATGTTCATTGCATTATGGAGAAGGAAGCCAAGCAAGCAAAGAAGAAAGTTGTCGGTGCGAAATGGACGTATTTTTCGAACGTAGTCAGCCACAACAGTACACAGCCGGCGCTTCTTTGTTTACATTCCCGAAAGATGCAGTCAAGATGGAAGAACTCGGATAACAGAGACTCTAACCAGGAGGACTTTTGATTTGGATACACAGACGCCTGTAGAGAACTGGGACAACACAGACTCTTACCAGGATTACTTTGATTTGGATGACAAAGACGCAGACGTGCTACTGTGAGTATGCAGCTTTGGCTTTTTTTTGCGTATGTACGTAACTTTTTTAAAATATATAAGCTTTATGAACCTTGGGTTAGGTGAACGGTCTTTTGGGCTGAGTGATTGTGTGTGTTGATCATGTGTTTGAATTGTATTGGCGTGTTCTATGGAGCTAGGAGCTAGCAGAGGAGCTAGGAGCTAGCATAACACGTACCGTACCGTAAGTGCGCGTCACGTACGTAACTTTTTAAAAATATATAAGCTTTATGAACCTTGGGTTAGGTGAACGGTCTTTTGGGCTGAGTGATTGTGTGTGTTGATCAGGTGTTTGAATTGTATTGGCGTGTTCTATGGAGCTAGGAGCTAGCAGAGGAGCTAGGAGCTAGCATAACAAACACGCAGGTGTTATTATGCAGGATTAATTTGTGGCATATTAATTATAAGCCTGGTTGTGTTGTGGCTAATAGAGTATATATATGTCTTGTGTTTATTTACTGTTGTAGTCATTCCCAGCTGAATATCAGGTACCGTGAGTATGCAGCCTTGGCTGCTAAACATTCGATAACTTGACCGTATGTGCGCGTCACGTACGTAACTTTTTAAAAATATATAAGCTTTATGAACCTTGGGTTAGGTAAACTGTCTTTTGGGCTGAGTGATTGTGTGTGTTGATCAGGTGTTTGAATTGTATTGGCGTGTTCTATGGAGCTAGGAGCTAGCAGAGGAGCTAGGAGCTAGCATAACAAACACGCAGGTGTTTTTATGCAGGATTAATTTGTGGCATATTAAATATAAGCCTGGTTGTGTTGTGGCTAATAGAGTATATATATGTCTTGTGTTTATTTACTGTTGTAGTCATTCCCAGCTGAATATCAGGTCACCCTCGGCTCTCACAGCATCTTCCCTATCTGAATAGCTTCAACTCCCCACTAGTCCTTCACTTGCACTTTACTCATCCACAAATCTTTCATCCTCGCTCAAATTAATGGGGAAATTGTCGCTTTCTCGGTCCGAATCTCTCTCACTTCATACGGCCATCATTGTAAACAATAGGGAACTTTGCGTATATGTTCAACTGACTACGTCACGTTACTTCCGGTAGGTGCAAGCCTTTTTTTATCAGATACCAAAAGTTGCAATCTTTATCGTCGTTGTTCTATACTAAATCCTTTCAGCAAAAATATGGCAATATCGCGAAATGATCAAGTATGACACATAGAATAGATCTGCTATCCCCGTTTAAATAAAAAAAATTCATTTCAGTAGGCCTTTAAGGACAATACTTTGTAGTCAACATATCTTGCAAGTAAATAGTTAATTATGTAGTCGACATATCTTGCAACTAAATAGTTAATTATGTAGTCGACATATCTTGCAACTAAATAGTTAATTATGTAGTCGACATATCTTGCAACTAAATAGTTAATTATGTAGTCGACATATCTTGCAAGTAAATAGTTAATTATGTAGTCGACATATCTTGCAAGTAAATAGTTAATTATGTAGTCGACATATCTTGCAACTAAATAGTTAATTATGTAGTCGACATATCTTGCAACTAAATAGTTAATTATGTAGTCGACATATCTTGCAACTAAATAGTTAATTATGTAGTCGACATATCTTGCAACTAAATAGTTAATTATGTAGTCGACATATCTTGCAACTAAATAGTTAATTATGTAGTCGACATATCTTGCAACTAAATAGTTAATTATGTAGTCGACATATCTTGCAACTAAATAGTTAATTATGTAGTCGACATATCTTGCAACTAAATAGTTAATTATGTAGTCGACATATCTTGCAACTAAATAGTTAATTATGTAGTCGACATATCTTGCAACTAAATAGTTAATTATGTAGTCGACATATCTTGCAAGTAAATAGTTAATTATGTAGTCGACATATCTTGCAACTAAATAGTTAATTATGTAGTCGACATATCTTGCAAGTAAATAGTTAATTATGTAGTCGACATATCTTGCAAGTAAATAGTTAATTATGTAGTCGACATATCTTGCAACTAAATAGTTAATTATGTAGTCGACATATCTTGCAACTAAATAGTTAATTATGTAGTCGACATATCTTGCAACTAAATAGTTAATTATGTAGTCGACATATCTTGCAACTAAATAGTTAATTATGTAGTCGACATATCTTGCAACTAAATAGTTAATTATGTAGTCGACATATCTTGCAACTAAATAGTTAATTATGTAGTCGACATATCTTGCAACTAAATAGTTAATTATGTAGTCGACATATCTTGCAACTAAATAGTTAATTATGTAGTCGACATATCTTGCAAGTAAATAGTTAATTATGTAGTCGACATATCTTGCAAGTAAATAGTTAATTATGTAGTCGACATATCTTGCAACTAAATAGTTAATTATGTAGTCGACATATCTTGCAACTAAATAGTTAATTATGTAGTCGACATATCTTGCAACTAAATAGTTAATTATGTAGTCGACATATCTTGCAACTAAATAGTTAATTATGTAGTCGACATATCTTGCAACTAAATAGTTAATTATGTAGTCGACATATCTTGCAAGTAAATAGTTAATTATGTAGTCGACATATCTTGCAACTAAATAGTTAATTATGTAGTCGACATATCTTGCAACTAAATAGTTAATTATGTAGTCGACATATCTTGCAACTAAATAGTTAATTATGTAGTCGACATATCTTGCAACTAAATAGTTAATTATGTAGTCGACATATCTTGCAAGTAAATAGTTAATTATGTAGTCGACATATCTTGCAAGTAAATAGTTAATTATGTAGTCGACATATCTTGCAACTAAATAGTTAATTATGTAGTCGACATATCTTGCAACTAAATAGTTAATTATGTAGTCGACATATCTTGCAACTAAATAGTTAATTATGTAGTCGACATATCTTGCAACTAAATAGTTAATTATGTAGTCGACATATCTTGCAACTAAATAGTTAATTATGTAGTCGACATATCTTGCAAGTAAATAGTTAATTATGTAGTCGACATATCTTGCAACTAAATAGTTAATTATGTAGTCGACATATCTTGCAACTAAATAGTTAATTATGTAGTCGACATATCTTGCAACTAAATAGTTAATTATGTAGTCGACATATCTTGCAAGTAAATAGTTAATTATGTAGTCGACATATCTTGCAAGTAAATAGTTAATTATGTAGTCGACATATCTTGCAACTAAATAGTTAATTATGTAGTCGACATATCTTGCAACTAAATAGTTAATTATGTAGTCGACATATCTTGCAACTAAATAGTTAATTATGTAGTCGACATATCTTGCAACTAAATAGTTAATTATGTAGTCGACATATCTTGCAACTAAATAGTTAATTATGTAGTCGACATATCTTGCAACTAAATAGTTAATTATGTAGTCGACATATCTTGCAACTAAATAGTTAATTATGTAGTCGACATATCTTGCAACTAAATAGTTAATTATGTAGTCGACATATCTTGCAACTAAATAGTTAATTATGTAGTCGACATATCTTGCAACTAAATAGTTAATTATGTAGTCGACATATCTTGCAACTAAATAGTTAATTATGTAGTCGACATATCTTGCAACTAAATAGTTAATTATGTAGTCGACATATCTTGCAACTAAATAGTTAATTATGTAGTCGACATATCTTGCAAGTAAATAGTTAATTATGTAGTCGACATATCTTGCAACTAAATAGTTAATTATGTAGTCGACATATCTTGCAACTAAATAGTTAATTATGTAGTCGACATATCTTGCAACTAAATAGTTAATTATGTAGTCGACATATCTTGCAACTAAATAGTTAATTATGTAGTCGACATATCTTGCAACTAAATAGTTAATTATGTAGTCGACATATCTTGCAACTAAATAGTTAATTATGTAGTCGACATATCTTGCAACTAAATAGTTAATTATGTAGTCGACATATCTTGCAACTAAATAGTTAATTATGTAGTCGACATATCTTGCAACTAAATAGTTAATTATGTAGTCGACATATCTTGCAACTAAATAGTTAATTATGTAGTCGACATATCTTGCAACTAAATAGTTAATTATGTAGTCGACATATCTTGCAACTAAATAGTTAATTATGTAGTCGACATATCTTGCAACTAAATAGTTAATTATGTAGTCGACATATCTTGCAACTAAATAGTTAATTATGTAGTCGACATATCTTGCAACTAAATAGTTAATTATGTAGTCGACATATCTTGCAAGTAAATAGTTAATTATGTAGTCGACATATCTTGCAACTAAATAGTTAATTATGTAGTCGACATATCTTGCAACTAAATAGTTAATTATGTAGTCGACATATCTTGCAACTAAATAGTTAATTATGTAGTCGACATATCTTGCAACTAAATAGTTAATTATGTAGTCGACATATCTTGCAACTAAATAGTTAATTATGTTGTCGACTTTCTCTGCCAAGTACAATAGTTAATTATCGTAGTCGACATATCTTGCAACTAAATAGTTAATTACTGTAGTCGACATATCTTGCAACTAACTAGTCTAACTATGTAGTCGACTTACTCTTGCCACTACATAGTTAATTACTGTAGTCGACCATATCTTGCAACTAATAGTTAATTATGTAGTCGACTATCTTGCAACTACATAGTTAACTTATGTAGTCGACATATCTTGAACTACATTCCACTAGCTTAATTATGTACTTCGACTACTTTGCCAGACTAGCTTAATTACTGTAGTCGACATATCTTGCAACTAAGTAAAATAGTTAATCTAATGTAAAGTCGACATATCTTGCAACTAAATAGTTAATTATGTAGTCGACCTATCTTGCAACTAATAGTTAATTAGCCAGCGTGGAGGAGTAGGGTTAGTTTAGAAGGCACTTTGCAGGCACGTTAGCGGCAGCATGTTCTGCTAGAATGTGTTAATATTCAAAGCTCTGTCGTCGGCCATATTGCAGACTTTTCCCTCCTTTTATCTTCGTAAAAATATACACTATTATTGTCACTTTCTTCTGACCTCCAATGAACGAATGTTCAAATGATGACCTTGTCTGTGACATCCCATAACTTCAACTACGTACTTGAACTACATTTCCACTAGTCTCTATGTACTTTAACTACATTTCACTAGCTTCTACGTACTTGACCTACATTTCCACTAGCTGTATGTACTTGAACTACATTTCCACTAGCTTGCTATGTACTTGAAACTAACATTTCCACTAGCTTCGTATACGTACTTGAACTACATTTCCACTAGTCTCTATGTACTTTAACTACATTTCCACTAGCTTCTACGTACTTGAACTACATTTCCACTAGCTTGTATGTACTTGAACTACATTTCCACTAGCTTGTATGTACTTGAACTACATTTCCACTAGCTTGTATGTACTTGAACTACATTTCCACTAGCTTCTACGTACTTGAACTACATTTCCACTAGCTTCTATGTACTTGAACTACATTTCCACTAGCTTCTATGTACTTGAACTACATTTCCACTAGCTTCTACGTACTTGAACTACATTTCCACTAGCTTCTATGTACTTGAACTACATTTCCACTAGCTTCTACGTACTTGAACTACATTTCCACTAGCTTCTATGTACTTGAACTACATTTCCACTAGCTTCTACGTACTTGAACTACATTTCCACTAGCTTGGCTACTTTTCAAAGAAGTAGCCGTAGCTTAGCTATTTTCAGAGCCATGTAGCGGTTAGCTAAGCTACATGATTGTGGCAGCCATGTTTGCTACATTTCATTTTCTTTGGTGTTTTACAAGAAGACACTAGCTGACATCTTCTTCTACTCTTTATTTTTGGACTTTGAATAGTTGAAAGACAAACAAGATATTTGTTATTTCATGCTATAAATCACAAATGGCTATTCAGATAAAGGAAGTTAGCTCATAGAATAAAGATTGTTTGTACTCTTTATGAAGTCAAAGAGAGACTTTGGCTATAAAATCCAAGGCAGAATTCACTAAAGCAGAAACAAAAAGGAAAATGCAAGCCAGGAAGTGTCATGTCAGAGCCATCAAAGCAAAAATGCCAAAGTCGTGGGAATTTGATTGATTGAGACTTTTATTAGTAGATTACACAGTGAAGTACATATTCTGTACAATTGACCACTAAATGGTAACACCCCAATAAGTTGTTCAACTTGTTTAAGTCGGGGTCCACGTAATGATAATGTCAACAAGTAGAAGAAGCATCTGTGATGTGAACACTAGTAAGGTTGTAAATACTGTAGAGAGTAGACTAACCCATGTGGTTCCTGTGGATGTCAACACTAGTAAGATTGTAAATACTGTATAGAGTAGACTAACCCATGTGGTTCCTGTGGATGTGAACACTAGTAAGGTTGTAAATACTTTAGAGAGTAGACTAACCCATGTGGTTCCTGTGGATGTCAACACTAGTAAGGTTGTAAATACTGTATAGAGTAGACTAACCCATGTGGTTCCTGTGGATGTCAACACTAGTAAGGTTGTAAATACTGTATAGAGTAGACTAACCCATGTGGTTCCTGTGGATGTCAACACTAGTAAGGTTGTAAATACTGTATAGAGTAGACTAACCCATGTGGTTCCTGTGGATGTCAACACTAGTAAGGTTGTAAATACTGTATAGAGTAGACTAACCCATGTGGTTCCTGTGGATGTCAACACTAGTAAGATTGTAAATACTGTAGAGAGTAGACTAACCCATGTGGTTCCTGTGGATGTCAACACTAGTAAGGTTGTAAATACTGTAGAGAGTAGACTAACCCATGTGGTTCCTGTGGATGTCAACACTAGTAAGATTGTAAATACTGTATAGAGTAGACTAACCCATGTGGTTCCTGTGGATGTCAACACTAGTAAGGTTGTAAATACTGTATAGAGTAGACTAACCCATGTGGTTCCTGTGGATGTCAACACTAGTAAGGTTGTAAATACTGTATAGAGTAGACTAACCCATGTGGTTCCTGTGGATGTGAACACTAGTAAGGTTGTAAATACTTTAGAGAGTAGACTAACCCATGTGGTTCCTGTGGATGTCAACACTAGTAAGGTTGTAAATACTGTATAGAGTAGACTAACCCATGTGGTTCCTGTGGATGTCAACACTAGTAAGATTGTAAATACTGTAGAGAGTAGACTAACCCATGTGGTTCCTGTGGATGTCAACACTAGTAAGGTTGTAAATACTGTATAGAGTAGACTAACCCATGTGGTTCCTGTGGATGTCAACACTAGTAAGGTTGTAAATACTGTATAGAGTAGACTAACCCATGTGGTTCCTGTGGATGTGAACACTAGTAAGATTGTAAATACTGTATAGAGTAGACTAACCCATGTGGTTCCTGTGGATGTCAACACTAGTAAGGTTGTAAATACTTTAGAGAGTAGACTAACCCATGTGGTTCCTGTGGATGTCAACACTAGTAAGATTGTAAATACTGTAGAGAGTAGACTAACCCATGTGGTTCCTGTGGATGTCAACACTAGTAAGGTTGTAAATACTGTATAGAGTAGACTAACCCATGTGGTTCCTGTGGATGTCAACACTAGTAAGGTTGTAAATACTGTATAGAGTAGACTAACCCATGTGGTTCCTGTGGATGTCAACACTAGTAAGGTTGTAAATACTGTATAGAGTAGACTAACCCATGTGGTTCCTGTGGATGTGAACACTAGTAAGGTTGTAAATACTGTATAGAGTAGACTAACCCATGTGGTTCCTGTGGATGTCAACACTAGTAAGGTTGTAAATACTTTAGAGAGTAGACTAACCCATGTGGTTCCTGTGGATGTCAACACTAGTAAGATTGTAAATACTGTAGAGAGTAGACTAACCCATGTGGTTCCTGTGGATGTCAACACTAGTAAGGTTGTAAATACTGTATAGAGTAGACTAACCCATGTGGTTCCTGTGGATGTCAACACTAGTAAGGTTGTAAATACTGTATAGAGTAGACTAACCCATGTGGTTCCTGTGGATGTCAACACTAGTAAGGTTGTAAATACTGTATAGAGTAGACTAACCCATGTGGTTCCTGTGGATGTCAACACTAGTAAGGTTGTAAATACTGTATAGAGTAGACTAACCCATGTGGTTCCTGTGGATGTCAACACTAGTAAGGTTGTAAATACTTTAGAGAGTAGACTAACCCATGTGGTTCCTGTGGATGTCAACACTAGTAAGATTGTAAATACTGTAGAGAGTAGACTAACCCATGTGGTTCCTGTGGATGTCAACACTAGTAAGGTTGTAAATACTGTATAGAGTAGACTAACCCATGTGGTTCCTGTGGATGTCAACACTAGTAAGGTTGTAAATACTGTATAGAGTAGACTAACCCATGTGGTTCCTGTGGATGTCAACACTAGTAAGGTTGTAAATACTTTAGAGAGTAGACTAACCCATGTGGTTCCTGTGGATGTCAACACTAGTAAGATTGTAAATACTGTATAGAGTAGACTAACCCATGTGGTTCCTGTGGATGTGAACACTAGTAAGGTTGTAAATACTGTATAGAGTAGACTAACCCATGTGGTTCCTGTGGATGTCAACACTAGTAAGGTTGTAAATACTTTAGAGAGTAGACTAACCCATGTGGTTCCTGTGGATGTCAACACTAGTAAGGTTGTAAATACTGTATAGAGTAGACTAACCCATGTGGTTCCTGTGGATGTCAACACTAGTAAGGTTGTAAATACTGTATAGAGTAGACTAACCCATGTGGTTCCTGTGGATGTCAACACTAGTAAGGTTGTAAATACTGTATAGAGTAGACTAACCCATGTGGTTCCTGTGGATGTCAACACTAGTAAGGTTGTAAATACTTTAGAGAGTAGACTAACCCATGTGGTTCCTGTGGATGTCAACACTAGTAAGATTGTAAATACTGTAGAGAGTAGACTAACCCATGTGGTTCCTGTGGATGTCAACACTAGTAAGGTTGTAAATACTGTATAGAGTAGACTAACCCATGTGGTTCCTGTGGATGTCAACACTAGTAAGGTTGTAAATACTGTATAGAGTAGACCAGGGATGTCAAACGTACGGCCCGAGGGCCGGATCAGGCCCGCGAACAGGTTTTATCCGGCCCGCAGGATGAGTTTGCTAAGTATAAAAATTAACCTGAAATTTTTGAATGGAAGAAACAGCTGTTCTAAATGTGTCCATTAGATGTCGCAATAGCAATTCTTTGTATCTTTGTAGATGATGCTACATATGTAAAAAGTAAACCACATGATGTGAGTACATCAGTCGAGGAAAATGATCAAACTACATAAATAACATCCTGTAATTTGATTTCGATATATTATTTTTTTTATCTTGATAGATTGAAAATTTACACCAATGAGTTGACTGATGAACTTATCACATAATTTATTCAGAAAATATAAATAACAACCAAAAAAGTATATATACTATTAACCGCAACAGGTAATTGTAAAAAAAACAACAACATTATGATTTGTACAATTTCAGAATGTGCTTGTTCTATTTTTAAACAAAGAATCTGAAGTTTTTTTTAATTTTTATGTTATCATGCCTTGATTGTACCAGTCCGGCCCACTTGGGAGTAGATTTGTCTTCATGTGGCCCCCGATCTAAAATTAGTTTGACACCCCTGGAGTAGACTAACCCATGTGGTTCCTGTGGATGTCAACACTAGTAAGGTTGTAAATACTTTAGAGAGTAGACTAACCCATGTGGTTCCTGTGGATGTGAACACTAGTAAGGTTGTAAATACTGTATAGAGTAGACTAACCCATGTGGTTCCTGTGGATGTCAACACTAGTAAGGTTGTAAATACTGTATAGAGTAGACTAACCCATGTGGTTCCTGTGGATGTCAACACTAGTAAGGTTGTAAATACTGTAGAGAGTAGACTAACCCATGTGGTTCCTGTGGATGTGAACACTAGTAAGGTTGTAAATACTGTATAGAGTAGACTAACCCATGTGGTTCCTGTGGATGTCAACACTAGTAAGGTTGTAAATACTGTATAGAGTAGACTAACCCATGTGGTTCCTGTGGATGTGAACACTAGTAAGGTTGTAAATACTGTATAGAGTAACCCATGTGGTTCCTGTGGATGTCAACACTAGTAAGGTTGTAAATACTGTAGAGAGTAGACTAACCCATGTGGTTCCTGTGGATGTCAACACTAGTAAGGTTGTAAATACTGTATAGAGTAGACTAACCCATGTGGTTCCTGTGGATGTCAACACTAGTAAGGTTGTAAATACTGTATAGAGTAGACTAACCCATGTGGTTCCTGTGGATGTGAACACTAGTAAGCTTGTAAATACTGTATAGAGTAACCCATGTGGTTCCTGTGGATGTCAACACTAGTAAGGTTGTAAATACTGTAGAGAGTAGACTAACCCATGTGGTTCCTGTGGATGTCAACACTAGTAAGGTTGTAAATACTGTAGAGAGTAGACTAACCCATGTGGTTCCTGTGGATGTCAACACTAGTAAGGTTGTAAATACTTTAGAGAGTAGACTAACCCATGTGGTTCCTGTGGATGTCAACACTAGTAAGATTGTAAATACTGTAGAGAGTAGACTAACCCATGTGGTTCCTGTGGATGTCAACACTAGTAAAGTTGTAAATACTGTATAGAGTAGACTAACCCATGTGGTTCCTGTGGATGTCAACACTAGTAAGGTTGTAAATACTGTATAGAGTAGACTAACCCATGTGGTTCCTGTGGATGTCAACACTAGTAAGGTTGTAAATACTGTATAGAGTAGACTAACCCATGTGGTTCCTGTGGATGTCAACACTAGTAAGGTTGTAAATACTTTAGAGAGTAGACTAACCCATGTGGTTCCTGTGGATGTCAACACTAGTAAGATTGTAAATACTGTATAGAGTAGACTAACCCATGTGGTTCCTGTGGATGTGAACACTAGTAAGGTTGTAAATACTGTATAGAGTAGACTAACCCATGTGGTTCCTGTGGATGTCAACACTAGTAAGGTTGTAAATACTGTATAGAGTAGACTAACCCATGTGGTTCCTGTGGATGTCAACACTAGTAAGGTTGTAAATACTGTAGAGAGTAGACTAACCCATGTGGTTCTTGTGGATGTGAACACTAGTAAGGTTGTAAATACTGTAGAGAGTAGACTAACCCATGTGGTTCCTGTGGATGTCAACACTAGTAAGGTTGTAAATACTGTATAGCGTAGACTAACCCATGTGGTTCCTGTGGATGTCAACACTAGTAAGGTTGTAAATACTGTAGAGAGTAGACTAACCCATGTGGTTCCTGTGGATGTCAACACTAGTAAGGTTGTAAATACTGTAGAGAGTAGACTAACCCATGTGGTTCCTGTGGATGTCAACACTAGTAAGGTTGTAAATACTGTATAGCGTAGACTAACCCATGTGGTTCCTGTGGATGTCAACACTAGTAAGGTTGTAAATACTGTAGAGAGTAGACTAACCCATGTGGTTCCTGTGGATGTCAACACTAGTAAGGTTGTAAATACTGTATAGAGTAGACTAACCCATGTGGTTCCTGTGGATGTCAACACTAGTAAGGTTGTAAATACTGTATAGAGTAGACTAACCCATGTGGTTCCTGTGGATGTCAACACTAGTAAGGTTGTAAATACTGTAGAGAGTAGACTAACCCATGTGGTTCTTGTGGATGTGAACACTAGTAAGGTTGTAAATACTGTAGAGAGTAGACTAACCCATGTGGTTCCTGTGGATGTCAACACTAGTAAGATTGTAAATACTGTATAGAGTAGACTAACCCATGTGGTTCCTGTGGATGTCAACACTAGTAAGGTTGTAAATACTGTATAGAGTAGACTAACCCATGTGGTTCCTGTGGATGTCAACACTAGTAAGGTTGTAAATACTGTAGAGAGTAGACTAACCCATGTGGTTCCTGTGGATGTGAACACTAGTAAGGTTGTAAATACTGTATAGAGTAGACTAACCCATGTGGTTCCTGTGGATGTCAACACTAGTAAGGTTGTAAATACTGTATAGAGTAGACTAACCCATGTGGTTCCTGTGGATGTGAACACTAGTAAGGTTGTAAATACTGTATAGAGTAGGCTAACCCATGTGGTTCCTGTGGATGTCAACACTAGTAAGGTTGTAAATACTGTAGAGAGTAGACTAACCCATGTGGTTCCTGTGGATGTCAACACTAGTAAGGTTGTAAATACTGTATAGAGTAGACTAACCCATGTGGTTCCTGTGGATGTGAACACTAGTAAGGTTGTAAATACTGTATAGAGTAGGCTAACCCATGTGGTTCCTGTGGATGTGAACACTAGTAAGGTTGTAAATACTGTATAGAGTAGGCTAACCCATGTGGTTCCTGTGGATGTCAACACTAGTAAGGTTGTAAATACTGTATAGAGTAGACTAACCCATGTGGTTCCTGTGGATGTCAACACTAGTAAGGTTGTAAATACTGTATAGCGTAGACTAACCCATGTGGTTCCTGTGGATGTCAACACTAGTAAGGTTGTAAATACTGTAGAGAGTAGACTAACCCATGTGGTTCCTGTGGATGTCAACACTAGTAAGGTTGTAAATACTGTATAGAGTAGACTAACCCATGTGGTTCTTGTGGATGTGAACACTAGTAAGGTTGTAAATACTGTAGAGAGTAGACTAACCCATGTGGTTCCTGTGGATGTCAACACTAGTAAGATTGTAAATACTGTATAGAGTAGACTAACCCATGTGGTTCCTGTGGATGTGAACACTAGTAAGGTTGTAAATACTTTAGAGAGTAGACTAACCCATGTGGTTCCTGTGGATGTCAACACTAGTAAGGTTGTAAATACTGTATAGAGTAGACTAACCCATGTGGTTCCTGTGGATGTGAACACTAGTAAGGTTGTAAATACTGTATAGAGTAGACTAACCTATGTGGTTCCTGTGGATGTCAACACTAGTAAGGTTGTAAATACTTTAGAGAGTAGACTAACCCATGTGGTTCCTGTGGATGTCAACACTAGTAAGGTTGTAAATACTTTAGAGAGTAGACTAACCCATGTGGTTCCTGTGGATGTGAACACTAGTAAGGTTGTAAATACTGTATAGAGTAGACTAACCTATGTGGTTCCTGTGGATGTCAACACTAGTAAGGTTGTAAATACTGTAGAGAGTAGACTAACCCATGTGGTTCCTGTGGATGTCAACACTAGTAAGGTTGTAAATACTGTATAGAGTAGACTAACCCATGTGGTTCCTGTGGATGTCAACACTAGTAAGGTTGTAAATACTGTAGAGAGTAGACTAACCCATGTGGTTCCTGTGGATGTGAACACTAGTAAGGTTGTAAATACTGTAGAGAGTAGACTAACCCATGTGGTTCCTGTGGATGTCAACACTAGTAAGGTTGTAAATACTGTAGAGAGTAGACTAACCCATGTGGTTCCTGTGGATGTGAACACTAGTAAGGTTGTAAATACTGTAGAGAGTAGACTAACCCATGTGGTTCCTGTGGATGTCAACACTAGTAAGGTTGTAAATACTGTAGAGAGTAGACTAACCCATGTGGTTCCTGTGGATGTCAACACTAGTAAGGTTGTAAATACTGTAGAGAGTAGACTAACCCATGTGGTTCCTGTGGATGTCAACACTAGTAAGGTTGTAAATACTGTATAGAGTAGACTAACCCATGTGGTTCCTGTGGATGTCAACACTAGTAAGGTTGTAAATACTGTAGAGAGCAGACTAACCCATGTGGTTCCTGTGGATGTGAACACTAGTAAGGTTGTAAATACTGTAGAGAGTAGACTAACCCATGTGGTTCCTGTGGATGTCAACACTAGTAAGGTTGTAAATACTGTAGAGAGTAGACTAACCCATGTGGTTCCTGTGGATGTGAACACTAGTAAGGTTGTAAATACTGTATAGAGTAGACTAACCCATGTGGTTCCTGTGGATGTCAACACTAGTAAGGTTGTAAATACTTTAGAGAGTAGACTAACCCATGTGGTTCCTGTGGATGTCAACACTAGTAAGATTGTAAATACTGTATAGAGTAGACTAACCCATGTGGTTCCTGTGGATGTGAACACTAGTAAGGTTGTAAATACTGTATAGAGTAGACTAACCCATGTGGTTCCTGTGGATGTCAACACTAGTAAGGTTGTAAATACTTTAGAGAGTAGACTAACCCATGTGGTTCCTGTGGATGTCAACACTAGTAAGATTGTAAATACTGTATAGAGTAGACTAACCCATGTGGTTCCTGTGGATGTGAACACTAGTAAGGTTGTAAATACTGTATAGAGTAGACTAACCCATGTGGTTCCTGTGGATGTCAACACTAGTAAGGTTGTAAATACTGTATAGAGTAGACTAACCCATGTGGTTCCTGTGGATGTCAACACTAGTAAGGTTGTAAATACTGTAGAGAGTAGACTAACCCATGTGGTTCTTGTGGATGTGAACACTAGTAAGGTTGTAAATACTGTAGAGAGTAGACTAACCCATGTGGTTCCTGTGGATGTCAACACTAGTAAGGTTGTAAATACTGTATAGCGTAGACTAACCCATGTGGTTCCTGTGGATGTCAACACTAGTAAGGTTGTAAATACTGTAGAGAGTAGACTAACCCATGTGGTTCCTGTGGATGTCAACACTAGTAAGGTTGTAAATACTGTAGAGAGTAGACTAACCCATGTGGTTCCTGTGGATGTCAACACTAGTAAGGTTGTAAATACTGTATAGCGTAGACTAACCCATGTGGTTCCTGTGGATGTCAACACTAGTAAGGTTGTAAATACTGTAGAGAGTAGACTAACCCATGTGGTTCCTGTGGATGTCAACACTAGTAAGGTTGTAAATACTGTAGAGAGTAGACTAACCCATGTGGTTCTTGTGGATGTGAACACTAGTAAGGTTGTAAATACTGTAGAGAGTAGACTAACCCATGTGGTTCCTGTGGATGTCAACACTAGTAAGATTGTAAATACTGTATAGAGTAGACTAACCCATGTGGTTCCTGTGGATGTCAACACTAGTAAGGTTGTAAATACTGTATAGAGTAGACTAACCCATGTGGTTCCTGTGGATGTCAACACTAGTAAGGTTGTAAATACTGTAGAGAGTAGACTAACCCATGTGGTTCCTGTGGATGTGAACACTAGTAAGGTTGTAAATACTGTATAGAGTAGACTAACCCATGTGGTTCCTGTGGATGTCAACACTAGTAAGGTTGTAAATACTGTATAGAGTAGACTAACCCATGTGGTTCCTGTGGATGTGAACACTAGTAAGGTTGTAAATACTGTATAGAGTAGACTAACCCATGTGGTTCCTGTGGATGTCAACACTAGTAAGGTTGTAAATACTGTAGAGAGTAGACTAACCCATGTGGTTCCTGTGGATGTGAACACTAGTAAGGTTGTAAATACTGTATAGAGTAGACTAACCCATGTGGTTCCTGTGGATGTCAACACTAGTAAGGTTGTAAATACTGTATAGAGTAGACTAACCCATGTGGTTCCTGTGGATGTGAACACTAGTAAGGTTGTAAATACTGTATAGAGTAGGCTAACCCATGTGGTTCCTGTGGATGTCAACACTAGTAAGGTTGTAAATACTGTAGAGAGTAGACTAACCCATGTGGTTCCTGTGGATGTCAACACTAGTAAGGTTGTAAATACTGTATAGAGTAGACTAACCCATGTGGTTCCTGTGGATGTGAACACTAGTAAGGTTGTAAATACTGTATAGAGTAGGCTAACCCATGTGGTTCCTGTGGATGTGAACACTAGTAAGGTTGTAAATACTGTATAGAGTAGGCTAACCCATGTGGTTCCTGTGGATGTCAACACTAGTAAGGTTGTAAATACTGTATAGAGTAGACTAACCCATGTGGTTCCTGTGGATGTCAACACTAGTAAGGTTGTAAATACTGTATAGCGTAGACTAACCCATGTGGTTCCTGTGGATGTCAACACTAGTAAGGTTGTAAATACTGTAGAGAGTAGACTAACCCATGTGGTTCCTGTGGATGTCAACACTAGTAAGGTTGTAAATACTGTATAGAGTAGACTAACCCATGTGGTTCTTGTGGATGTGAACACTAGTAAGGTTGTAAATACTGTAGAGAGTAGACTAACCCATGTGGTTCCTGTGGATGTCAACACTAGTAAGGTTGTAAATACTGTAGAGAGTAGACTAACCCATGTGGTTCCTGTGGATGTCAACACTAGTAAGGTTGTAAATACTGTAGAGAGTAGACTAACCCATGTGGTTCCTGTGGATGTCAACACTAGTAAGGTTGTAAATACTGTATAGAGTAGACTAACCCATGTGGTTCCTGTGGATGTCAACACTAGTAAGGTTGTAAATACTGTAGAGAGTAGACTAACCCATGTGGTTCCTGTGGATGTGAACACTAGTAAGGTTGTAAATACTGTAGAGAGTAGACTAACCCATGTGGTTCCTGTGGATGTCAACACTAGTAAGGTTGTAAATACTGTAGAGAGTAGACTAACCCATGTGGTTCCTGTGGATGTGAACACTAGTAAGGTTGTAAATACTGTAGAGAGTAGACTAACCCATGTGGTTCCTGTGGATGTCAACACTAGTAAGGTTGTAAATACTGTAGAGAGTAGACTAACCCATGTGGTTCCTGTGGATGTGAACACTAGTAAGGTTGTAAATACTGTAGAGAGTAGACTAACCCATGTGGTTCCTGTGGATGTCAACACTAGTAAGGTTGTAAATACTGTAGAGAGTAGACTAACCCATGTGGTTCCTGTGGATGTCAACACTAGTAAGGTTGTAAATACTGTAGAGAGTAGACTAACCCATGTGGTTCCTGTGGATGTCAACACTAGTAAGGTTGTAAATACTGTATAGAGTAGACTAACCCATGTGGTTCCTGTGGATGTCAACACTAGTAAGGTTGTAAATACTGTAGAGAGTAGACTAACCCATGTGGTTCCTGTGGATGTCAACACTAGTAAGGTTGTAAATACTGTATAGAGTAGGCTAACCCATGTGGTTCCTGTGGATGTGAACACTAGTAAGGTTGTAAATACTGTATAGAGTAGGCTAACCCATGTGGTTCCTGTGGATGTCAACACTAGTAAGGTTGTAAATACTGTATAGAGTAGACTAACCCATGTGGTTCCTGTGGATGTCAACACTAGTAAGGTTGTAAATACTGTATAGCGTAGACTAACCCATGTGGTTCCTGTGGATGTCAACACTAGTAAGGTTGTAAATACTGTAGAGAGTAGACTAACCCATGTGGTTCCTGTGGATGTCAACACTAGTAAGGTTGTAAATACTGTATAGAGTAGACTAACCCATGTGGTTCTTGTGGATGTGAACACTAGTAAGGTTGTAAATACTGTAGAGAGTAGACTAACCCATGTGGTTCCTGTGGATGTCAGCACTAGTAAGGTTGTAAATACTGTAGAGAGTAGACTAACCCATGTGGTTCCTGTGGATGTCAACACTAGTAAGGTTGTAAATACTGTAGAGAGTAGACTAACCCATGTGGTTCCTGTGGATGTCAACACTAGTAAGGTTGTAAATACTGTATAGAGTAGACTAACCCATGTGGTTCCTGTGGATGTCAACACTAGTAAGGTTGTAAATACTGTAGAGAGTAGACTAACCCATGTGGTTCCTGTGGATGTGAACACTAGTAAGGTTGTAAATACTGTAGAGAGTAGACTAACCCATGTGGTTCCTGTGGATGTCAACACTAGTAAGGTTGTAAATACTGTAGAGAGTAGACTAACCCATGTGGTTCCTGTGGATGTGAACACTAGTAAGGTTGTAAATACTGTAGAGAGTAGACTAACCCATGTGGTTCCTGTGGATGTCAACACTAGTAAGGTTGTAAATACTGTAGAGAGTAGACTAACCCATGTGGTTCCTGTGGATGTGAACACTAGTAAGGTTGTAAATACTGTAGAGAGTAGACTAACCCATGTGGTTCCTGTGGATGTCAACACTAGTAAGGTTGTAAATACTGTAGAGAGTAGACTAACCCATGTGGTTCCTGTGGATGTCAACACTAGTAAGGTTGTAAATACTGTAGAGAGTAGACTAACCCATGTGGTTCCTGTGGATGTCAACACTAGTAAGGTTGTAAATACTGTATAGAGTAGACTAACCCATGTGGTTCCTGTGGATGTCAACACTAGTAAGGTTGTAAATACTGTAGAGAGTAGACTAACCCATGTGGTTCCTGTGGATGTCAACACTAGTAAGGTTGTAAATACTGTAGAGAG
>NC_084751.1:6491819-6506819 GCF_033978785.1 Entelurus aequoreus
TATGCAGGTACTTACCCTACCTCTGTCTGTGGCATGTTCACCACCTGTATGCAGGTACTTACCCTACCTCTGTCTGTGGCATGTTCACCACCTGTATGCAGGTACTTACCCTACCTCTGTCTGTGGCATGTTCACCACCTGTATGCAGGTACTTACCCTACCTCTGTCTGTGGCATGTTCACCACCTGTATGCAGGTACTTACCCTACCTCTGTCTGTGGCATGTTCACCACCTGTATGCAGGTACTTACCCTACCTCTGTCTGTGGCATGTTCACCACCTGTATGCAGGTACTTACCCTACCTCTGTCTGTGGCATGTTCACCACCTGTATGCAGGTACTTACCCTACCTCTGTCTGTGGCATGTTCACCACCTGTATGCAGGTACTTACCCTACCTCTGTCTGTGGCATGTTCACCACCTGTATGCAGGTACTTACCCTACCTCTGTCTGTGGCATGTTCACCACCTGTATGCAGGTACTTACCCTACCTCTGTCTGTGGCATGTTCACCACCTGTATGCAGGTACTTACCCTACCTCTGTCTGTGGCATGTTCACCACCTGTATGCAGGTACTACCTCTATGTCTGTGGCATGTTCACCACCTGTATGCAGGTACTTACCCTACCTCTGTCTGTGGCATGTTCACCACCTGTATGCAGGTACTACCTCTATGTCTGTGGCATGTTCACCACCTGTATGCAGGTACTTACCCTACCTCTGTCTGTGGCATGTTCACCACCTGTATGCAGGTACTTACCCTACCTCTGTCTGTGGCATGTTCACCACCTGTATGCAGGTACTACCTCTATGTCTGTGGCATGTTCACCACCTGTATGCAGGTACTTACCCTACCTCTATGTCTGTGGCATGTTCACCACCTGTATGCAGGTACTTACCCTACCTCACCTACCTCTATGTCTGTGGCATGTTCACCACCTGTATGCAGGTACTTACCCTACCTCTATGTCTGTGGCATGTTCACCACCTGTATGCAGGTACTTACCCTACCTCACCTACCTCTATGTCTGTGGCATGTTCACCACCTGTATGCAGGTACTTACCCTACCTCACCTACCTCTATGTCTGTGGCATGTTCACCACCTGTATGCAGGTACTACCTCTATGTCTGTGGCATGTTCACCACCTGTATGCAGGTACTTACCCTACCTCTATGTCTGTGGCATGTTCACCACCTGTATGCAGGTACTTACCCTACCTCTATGTCTGTGGCATGTTCACCACCTGTATGCAGGTACTTACCCTACCTCTATGTCTGTGGCATGTTCACCACCTGTATGCAGGTATTACCTCACCTACCTCTATGTCTGTGGCATGTTCACCACCTGTATGCAGGTATTACCTCACCTACCTCTATGTCTGTGGCATGTTCACCACCTGTATGCAGGTATTACCTCACCTACCTCTATGTATGTGGCATGTTCACCACCTGTATGCAGGTACTTACCTCATCTACTTCTCATCTACCTTAGCTACTTCTCATCTCATCTAGCTTAGCTACCTCTGTCATCTAGCTACCTCTCATGTCACGCAGGTGGTGCATGTCATGTCACGCAGGTGGTGCATGTCATGTCACGCAGGTGGTGCATGTCATGTCACGCAGGTGGTGCATGTCATGTCACGCAGGTGGTGGTACCCCATGTCATGCAGGTGGTACCGCTCATGTCATGCAGGTGGTGCATGTCATGTCACGCAGGTGGTGCATGTCATGTCACGCAGGTGGTACCGCTCATGTCATGCAGGTGGTGCATGTCATGTCACACAGGTGGTACCGCTCATGTCACACAGGTGGTGCATGTCATGTCACGCAGGTGGTACTGCTCATGTCACGCAGGTGGTGCATGTCATGTCACGCAGGTGGTGCATGTCATGTCACGCAGGTGGTGCATGTCATGTCACGCAGGTGGTGCATGTCATGTCACGCAGGTGGTGCATGTCATGTCACGCAGGTGGTGCATGTCATGTCACGCAGGTGGTGCATGTCATGTCACGCAGGTGGTGCATGTCATGTCATGCAAGTGGTACCGCTCATGTCACGCAGGTGGTGCATGTCATGTCACGCAGGTGGTGCATGTCATGTCATGCAAGTGGTACCGCTCATGTCACGCAGGTGGTGCATGTCATGTCATGCAAGTGGTACCGCTCATGTCACGCAGGTGGTGCATGTCATGTTCACCAACTGCACGCACACCAGTTCCTCCACCTTGTAACGCGCCATGTTTGTTGTGTGCCAGCGCTTCACCCAGACCCTCAGACTGGAGCGTCTCTCTGTGGATCCTGAGGCCGACAAGAAGACCACCACCGAGGTAAGTCTTCCTCACGCCGACATGCCCGTCACCCAGGTGACACTTTGACTGTGTCACTCAGCTGTCACCACAACACGCTGACACGCTGCAGGTGGACGGAGGCTTTGAGACCACCATCCTCAACTTTGACAACAACTTCAGTGTGTTGCTGCTGGACCTGCTGGACAAGCTGAGCATCTTCAGCACCAACGACTGCGAGCACAGCATGATCAGCATCATCTACAGGTCACCTGGGGGGGATCAGCGTCTACAGGTCACCTGCCCGCACACCTGTCACACCTGCTGTCCTCCTCTCACCTGTCAGGCTGGACTTCAATGGCTTCTACACGGAGCGTCTGGAGAGGATGGCGGTGGAGCGCAGTCAGAAGTGAAGTCGTGGACAAGAACACCTGTACCTGTCCACCAGGGGGCGTGGCCTCTAATAAACACTTTGTAGACCTTCAAGTCATCTTTATTCACCTTCAAAAGATGACAAATACTTGTCCATTGCACGCAACGTGTGTGTGTGTGTGTGTGTGTGTGCGTGTGTGTGTCTGTGTGTGTGTGTGGTCCCAGCAGTGATCTTCAATCATGCTGATCATGTCCTGAATGTCACTTCCTGTTTCCTGTCAAACGTCCAATCAGCGTTGACAAAAACATTGAGAAAGGTAAAAAGTGTCAGCTGTCTTGATTTCAGGAGCGTGCAGGTGTGACCACACACCTGACCTTAGTGTTGGGGTGGTCCTGTGTGTGTGTGTGTGTGTGTGTGTGTGTGTGTGTGTGTGTGTGTGTGTGTGTGTGTGTGTGTGTGTGTGTGTGTGTGTGTGTGTGTGTGTGTGTGTGTGAGACCTATGACTTCCTCTTCTTCACTTTGCTGCTCAGTGTTTCATACTTGGTCCAACTCCAGTCCTGGTCCTGTAGGGAGACAAACATCTAGTCTCACACCACATCAATACACTGCATGCTAAGTCCAAGACTAGATGTGACCCATCTAAGTCCAAGACTAGATGTGACCCATCTTAAGTCCAAGACTAGATGTGACCCATCTTAAGTCCAAGACTAGATGTGACCCATCTTAAGTCCAAGACTAGATGTGACCCATCTTAAGTCCAAGACTAGATGTGACCCATCTAAGTCCAAGACTAGATGTGACCCATCTAAGTCCAAGACTAGATGTGACCCATCTAAGTCCAAGACTAGATGTGACCCATCTAAGTCCAAGACTAGATGTGACCCATCTAAGTCCAAGACTAGATGTGACCCATCTAAGTCCAAGACTAGATGGGACCCATCTTAAGTCCAAGACTAGATGTGACCCATCTTAAGTCCAAGACTAGATGGGACCCATCTAAGTCCAAGACTAGATGTGACCCATCTAAGTCCAAGACTAGATGTGACCCATCTTAAGTCCAAGACTAGATGTGACCCATCTTAAGTCCAAGACTAGATGTGACCCATCTAAGTCCAAGACTAGATGTGACCCATCTAAGTCCAAGACTAGATGTGACCCATCTTAAGTCCAAGACTAGATGTGACCCATCTAAGTCCAAGACTAGATGTGACCCATCTTAAGTCCAAGACTAGATGTGACCCATCTTAAGTCCAAGACTAGATGTGACCCATCTAAGTCCAAGACTAGATGTGACCCATCTAAGTCCAAGACTAGATGTGACCCATCTTAAAGGGAAACTTCGGTTTTTTTCAACCTGGGCCCTGTTTTCATAATTTTTTCTGTATATGTGAGTGCTGGATAAAACATTTTTTGAGGTCGCGCCAGTATTGAGCAGGGCAGGCAGCCTCCAGCCCAGCTAACGCTCGTACACAGGGCAACTGGCTCTCGTCAAAATTCGGCCTATAAACATGCATTTTTTTCACACTGACAGGCTCAGATAGTTACAATGAGTGTCCGACAACATACTAGAAAGGAGAAATTAACGTATGTCTCTACCTTTAGCTGGAGATCGCTGTTTGTTGTGAGCTGTGTCCAAATCTCACCACGCTACAAATCTCGTTCCGAAATCTCGCGATAACTCGCGACAAAACACCGGTGGAAAAACAGTTACCTGACTGAGGTGAAGAGAGATGACTGAAGTGATTTTCTGTTGGATTACCGAAGACTGTTATTTTAGTTTTATAGAAAAGTTTGTTTGTTTGTCTGTCATGGCTGTTTTTCCACCGGTGTTTTGTCGCGAGTTATCGCGAGATTTCGGAACGAGATTTGTAGCGTGGTGAGATTTGGACACAGCTCACAACAAACAGCGATCTCCAGCTAAAGGTAGAGACATACGTTAATTTCTCCTTTCTAGTATGTTGTCGGACACTCATTGTAACTATCTGAGCCTGTCAGTGTGAAAAAAATGCATGTTTATAGGCCGAATTTTGACGAGAGCCAGTTGCCCTGTGTACGAGCGTTAGCTGGGCTGGAGGCTGCCTGCCCTGCTCAATACTGGCGCGACCTCAAAAAATGTTTTATCCAGCACTCACATATACAGAAAAAATTATGAAAACAGGGCCCAGGTTGAAAAAAACCGAAGTTTCCCTTTAAGTCCAAGACTAGATGTGACCCATCTAAGTCCAAGACTAGATGTGACCCATCTAAGTCCAAGACTAGATGTGACCCATCTTAAGTCCAAGACTAGATGTGACCCATCTTAAGTCCAAGACTAGATGTGACCCATCTAAGTCCAAGACTAGATGTGACCCATCTTAAGTCCAAGACTAGATGTGACCCATCTAAGTCCAAGACTACATGTGACCCATCTAAGTCCAAGACTAGATGTGACCCATCTAAGTCCAAGACTAGATGTGACCCATCTAAGTCCAAGACTAGATGTGACCCATCTAAGTCCAAGACTAGATGTGACCCATCTAAGTCCAAGACTAGATGTGACCCATCTAAGTCCAAGACTAGATGTGACCCATCTAAGTCCAAGACTAGATGTGACCCATCTAAGTCCAAGACTAGATGTGACCCATCTAAGTCCAAGACTAGATGTGACCCATCTAAGTCCAAGACTAGATGTGACCCATCTAAGTCCAAGACTAGATGTGACCCATCTTAAGTCCAAGACTAGATGTGACCCATCTTAAGTCCAAGACTAGATGTGACCCATCTAAGTCCAAGACTAGATGTGACCCATCTAAGTCCAAGACTAGATGTGACCCATCTAAGTCCAAGACTAGATGTGACCATGTGTAAGTATAGATGTGTTGTCAGACATGCGTGATGATACGAGGCTGCTTGGAGACTCACCACGATGCTCTTGGCCTGCTCGTCAGCTGCTTCCTGCATGAGACTGGTCAGCTGACTCAAGTACTTGTGGGTCTCCTGCAGCAGGCGGGGGGCAGCGTCACTACAGGAAGTCAGGAGATAACAAAGTAAGAGCTGGAAGAAACGCAGCAGCTGTCAAGAAGTACCAGTCTTTAGGAAAGTAAGAGCATGTGGGAAAGCTGACAGGAAGTACCTGTCGTTAGGAAAGTAAGAGCATGTGTAAAAGCTGACAGGAAGTACCTGTCGTTAGGAAAGTAAGAGCATGTGTAAAAGCTGACAGGAAGTACCTGTCGTTAGGAAAGTAAGAGCATGTGTAAAAGCTGACAGGAAGTACCTGTCGTTAGGAAAGTAAGAGCATGTGTAAAAGCTGACAGGAAGTACCTGTCGTTAGGAAAGTAAGACCATGTGTAGGACAGGAAGTACCGGTCTTTAGGAAACTAAGAGCATGTGTAAAAGCTGACAGGAAGTACCTGTCGTTAGGAAACTAAGAGCATGTGTAAAAGCTGACAGGAAGTACCTGTCGTTAGGAAAGTAAGTCAGGAAGTACCTGTCTTTAGGAAAATAAGAGCATGTGTAAAAGCTGACAGGAAGTACCTGTCGTTAGGAAAGTAAGTCAGGAAGTACCTGTCTTTAGGAAAGTAAGAGCATGTGTAAAAGCTGACAGGAAGTACCTGTGGTTAGGAAAGTAAGAGCATGTGTAAAAGCTGACAGGAAGTACCTGTGGTTAGGAAAGTAAGAGCATGTGTAAAAGCTGACAGGAAGTACCTGTGGTTGGGTCCAGGCAGTGATGTGAGGGGGTGCGGGGCACTGACGGGTGGCGCTGAATGGGGCCACTGTGAAACCTGCGGTGGGTTGGACGCCTCAGGACTGGCCGCCATGGAGCCACGTGTGGAGTTCTGAGCCTGGTGGAGAGCAGAGGACGGCGTGGTCAGGCGGCGTGACGTCACGAGGCATGGAGAGGAGGACACTTACACATGCGATCTTGAGAAGGTGCCAGAACTCTCGCTGCCGCTTGAACTGCATCTGCATTACGGTGTTGTCCGCCTCCTTGATGCTCTCCAGCGTCTTCTCGATCCGTGGAAACAAATCGATGATCTTCTGTTTGCTGCTCAGGATCTTACTGGTGGGAGGAGCCACAGAAGCATCAAGATGGCGGCTGTGTGTGAGACGTCTTCTTGTACCTCAGATGAGTGTAGAGATCTTTCAGCACTTTGTCCTGGTTCTGCACCATCTGGATGATGGCCTTCACCATCTCAGAACTGTCACTGCTCACGTCTGCTTCTGGCACTGAAAGACACACACACACACACACACGCTGGTCAGCAGCACACACACACACACACACACACACACACACACACACACACACACACGCTGGTCAGCAGCACACACACACACACACACACACACACACACACACGCTGGTCAGCAGCACACACACACACACACACACACGCTGGTCAGCAGCACACACACACACACACACACACACACACACACACACACACACACAGGTCAGCAGCACACACACACACACACACACGCTGGTCAGCAGCACACACACACACACACACACACACACACACACACACACACACACACACACACACACACACACACACACACACACACACACACACACACACACACACACACACACACACACACACACACACACACACGTCTCCAGGAAGGAGAAGACTGACCTTTACACTTCATCTTCAGCTGCTTGTAGAGCTCAATGGCCTTCTGTTCTCTGAACAAACACAAGCTTTAGTCATCCATCATCAAGCAATCCACTTCCTGTACACACTCACAGCTGCTCCATCTTGTCGCCTTGGCGACGAGCATACGGACTCCTCTGAAGCTCCACAATCTCAGAGTGCAGCGCCATGATCTCGTCATCCAGGTGACCCACCTCCGCCACCTAGGACCACAGTGTGATGTCATCAGCGACAACATCAGTGATGCAATCAGTGACGTCATCTGTGATGACATCAGCGACCACGTCAGTGATGTAATCAACGACAATCAGTGACAGCATTGGCGACGACATCTGAGATGTCACCGGTGACATAATCAGTGATGTCATCAATGAACAGTAGTCAATGACAGCATCAGCGATGTCATGAGCAACGTCATCTGCGACGGCATTGGCGACAACATCTGTGATGTCAACGGTGACATAATCAGTGATGTCATCAGTGACAGCATCAGTTGTGTCATCATCAGTGACGTCATCATCAGTGACATCAGTTGTGTCATCATCAGTTGTGTCATCATCAGTGACATCATCAGTTGTGTCATCATCAGTGACATCATCAGTTGTGTCATCATCAGTGACATCATCAGTGACGTCATCATCAGTTGTGTCATCAGTTGTGTCATCATCAGTTGTGACATCATCAGTTGTGTCATCATCAGTTGTGTCATCAGTGACATCATCAGTGACCTGAGCAAAGGCTGCCGCTCTCTCCTCGTTCTCCTGCCAGGCCTTCAGCATCTTCTCGGAGGCTGTGAAGGACATGAGGTCAGGTCACATGAGGTCAGGTCACATGAGGTCAGGTCACATGAGGGCGCGTGCAGTGAGTGAGGACTCACAAATGCCGTAGTGCATCTGATCGCTGTACTTCTCCAGGTCGTACTGGATGCTGCTCCTGAAGAAGTCCAGCTTGGCCTTCAGCTGCTGGGAGAATCCAAACATGCTGTTCTTACACCTGGTCAGGTTGGTGTTGTAGCGCAGCAGACTCAGCCTGGAACACAAGCTCCTCGCCATCAGTACACGCTCCTCCTCCTCCTCGCCATTGTCGTCTTGTCTCTCATAATGATTGGGAAGGATAAGCAAAATTGCCAAGAAGTGCAGTTGCCCTTGAAATGAGTTCCTCCTATTAGCTCTGCTTGAAATCCTTTCATTTGCAGCCTGAACGTGTTGGTGTGTCCACTGACTCATTCAATAGAAATATGGACCTAACCATACCATCATATTGTACTTACAGTGGTTAGCAGTTAGCATACCCTCCTGCAGTGTAGGATCTTTAGCTACACTTGATTGCTGTTAATTGGTTCCTGACATGATTCAATATTTTCATGTGATGACCTTGTAAATCCATGTTTTACTTCAGGAATGTAAGTCACCTGGACACTTGTACCTGATGTAGTGATGCTGCCTGAGCCAATCAGAGGCCACCATACTGAACAGTGTCTTCTGATTGGTAGTCACCAATACTAATGTAGGCTTGATATTTTCACTTTATTTAGGACACCATGACTACAGGACACCATGACTTACAAGACACCATGACTACAGGACACCATGACTACAGGACACCATGACTACAGACCACCATGACTAAAGGACACCATGATTAAAGGACACCATGACTACAGGACACCATGACTACAGGACACCATGACTACAGGACACCATGACTACAGGACACCATGACTACAGACCACCATGACTAAAGGACACCATGATTAAAGGACACCATGACTACAGGACACCATGACTAAAGGACGGCGTGACTACAGGACGGCGTGACTAACCATGATTAAAGGACACCATGACTACAGGACACCATGACTAAAGGACACCATGACTAAAGGACGGCGTGACTAACCATGATTAAAGGACACCATGACTACAGGACACCATGACTACAGGACACCATGACTACAGACCACCATGACTAAAGGACACCATGATTAAAGGACGGCGTGACTACAGGACACCATGACTACAGGACACCATGACTACAGACCACCATGACTAAAGGACACCATGATTAAAGGACGGCGTGACTACAGGACACCATGACTACAGGACACCATGACTACAGACCACCATGACTAAAGGACACCATGATTAAAGGACGGCGTGACTACAGGACACCATGACTACAGGACGGCGTGACTAACCATGATTAAAGGACACCATGACTACAGGACACCGTGACTACAGGACACCATGTTTAAAGGACACCATGACTACAGGACACCATGTTTAAAGGACACCATGACTACAGGACACCATGACTACAGGACACCATGACTACAGGACACCATGTTTAAAGGACACCATGACTACAGGACACCATGACTACAGGACACCATGACTAAAGGACACCATGATTAAAGGACACCATGACTACAGACCACCATGACTAAAGGACACCATGATTAAAGGACGGCGTGACTACAGACCACCATGACTACAGGACACCATGACTACAGACCACCATGACTAAAGGACACCATGATTAAAGGACGGCGTGATTAAAGGACACCATGACTACAGGACACCATGTTTAAAGGACACCATGACTACAGGACACCATGACTACAGGACACCATGACTACAGACCACCATGACTAAAGGACACCATGATTAAAGGACGGCGTGACTACAGGACACCATGACTACAGACCACCATGACTAAAGGACACCATGATTAAAGGACGGCGTGACTACAGACCACCATGACTACAGGACACCATGACTAAAGGACACCATGATTAAAGGACACCATGACTACAGACCACCATGACTAAAGGACACCATGATTAAAGGACGGCGTGACTACAGACCACCATGACTACAGGACACCATGACTAAAGGACACCATGATTAAAGGACGGCGTGACTACAGGACACCATGACTACAGGACACCATGATTAAAGGACGGCGTGACTACAGGACGGCGTGACTACAGGACGGCGTGACTACAGGACACCATGACTAAAGGACGGCGTGACTACAGGACACCATGACTAAAGGACACCATGATTAAAGGACGGCGTGACTACAGGACGGCGTGACTACAGGACGGCGTGACTACAGGACGGCGTGACTACAGGACGGCGTGACTACAGGACGGCGTGAGGACGGCAGAGAAGCGAAGAGGGGGCGGGACTCACATGGCGGCCCTCTGTCCCTGAAAGAGGCGGCTGTAGTCATCTTTGAGGCCGCAGATGTAGCTGACGGCTTCGCCCCAAACCTTCTTGAGCGCGGCGAGGGGCAGCTGGGTCCGGGCCTCCTGGACTACGAGCAGATGGCGGTGTTGAGGCCGGCAGAAAACGGCGCCGCAGACGTTTGTGTTGTACTCACCGATGGTGTTAACTTTATCGGGCAGCTGTCTGGCGCTGAAGGGACCAGAGTACTCGGTGGCGCTCTTGTCAAACAAGTAGACGATGTACGAGTCCCAGCCTCGCTACGGAAGAGGGCACAGAGCCTTAGGGTGACACAAGTTCCGGGTGGGAGGAGTCAGCGCACGTACCACGCCGTCGAGGACGCACTGCGCGGCTGGCTTGCGAGGGTCCAGAGACACACCCGTCTCCTGCAGCAGTTCCTGGCGGACCACGTCGATGCCGCTCTCGGCCTGGATGCGCTTCTGAAGGGCGTGCAGCGACTCGTCCGCCGTCAGCTGGAAGGAGTGCACCTGGGCGCTGGTCATGTTGAGGACGTGGACCACCTGCAGACACACGGCGCTCTAAAGGTGGTGCGGCAGAGGGGGAGAAAGTGTCCGAACCACCTTCATGCTGAGGATCTGATCCAGGAGCTCAAAGCAGAGTGGCTTCCTGCTGTCGGCGTGGACTCCGCCTCCTCTCAGGACCGGGTCCCACTTGAGCATGAGTTGGAGTAGTGCCTCCATGGGCTCCAGCAGCGTCCTGCAAGGAGGACACCTTCAGAACCAAAGCTGCCATGCAGAGGCGGAGGCAAGGTGGCACCTGCTCAGGTTGTTGGGGTACGGAAGACGTGTGGAGAAGCGCACTTCCCCGTTGGGCTCCTCCACCGCCACGATGTCCTTTGGACCTTTGTTCCGCACTTTGCTGGCCCTGTCGAACATCGCCATTAACCTCCTGAGGCTCCGCCCACTGGGCCCTGCCCAGGGAAGGACTCACCACTGCACCGGCTGCAGGTTGTGCAGGAAGGGCCGGAAGCCGCAGCTGCACTCGAAGACCATGGTGCCGAAGCTCCAGTAGTCCACGCTCACCGTGTAGGCCTTGTTCTCGAAGAGCTCGGGCGCCTGCCAGCAGCAAGACCAGCGTCACAGCTCGTCCACCACAGAGGACGTGAGCAGGTCTCACCAGGTACTGCAGCGTGCCCACAAACGACGTGCACAGGCTGCCTTGGTCCAAGTCTTTGGCGTAGCCCAAGTCGATGATCTTGTGCACCAGCTGGAAGAGAAACACGTCTTAGCCGCCCGCATCCTCCACGTTGCCCAGTTGGTGCCTTACCTTCCCGTTGGTTTCCTGCAGCACGATGTTCTCCGGTTTCAGGTCCCGGTGGATGATCTTGTTCTCGTGCAGGTACTGGATGCCGGAGCCTGGCGGCGGTCCAGGTGTGAGCGACAAGATGCAGGGGCGACTTAAGAGCGCAGACGATACGTACCCACGTCGTTGAGTAAGGACAGGACCTCGCTCTCCTTCAGCCCGCAGCAGTTCTCGGGTCTGCTCAGGACCTGATCACACACAAAGTCAAGGGGTTACCTGCGGGGACACGCTGCAGCCGGACACCTTCGGGCAGGACACCACCTTCCTCAAGTCGCCGCGCGAGCAGAACTCCATGGCGAGCAGCGGCAGGTCGTTCATGGCGATCAATTTCATTTCCTCCGGAACGTCCCGCGCCGTCACCACATTGACGTGGTTCAACCTGAGCCGCAGAGAGGCGGGGTCAGAGGCCACTTGGGTGCAGCCAAAGGGTCAGAGGTCAAACTAACTTCTTCATGATCTGGATTTCTCGACTCCAACGGTCCTTGTTCCTGGGAGTCAGCTCCAGGCGACACATCTTCACCGCCAGCTTCTCGCCGCTCGCCTGCGCCACACAACACACCTGGTTCTGGATGTACTGTCATCACGGGTCTGCGGGTCCCACTCACCTGGTGCTGGTAGAGGTAAACATGAGCGAAGCCTCCCATTCCGAGCCGCTCCTTCAGCTCCCAGTCCCCGCAGTTCTGGTTCTGTCTAAACGGAGGTTTCTCCATGGTGCTACTAGCACCTGAACCAGAGAGTAGACGGTGACAGCGTGACCCGGCTACATCCTGGACGCGCCGTCAATAATTGAACAATTGAAGCAACAATTGGTGAAACAATGACGCTATCAATTGTTTTTATTCAACATGTAACATTGAATTAAAAACGAAACGTCTTGAACTTGACGCTATCTGCGTAGCTTACCGCCGGCTAACGCTAGCTAGCATCGACAAGCGAGCGCGCTCCAGGGCGTAGACGGCACCCGTCGCGTTTGCTCGTTATGGCGCATAAATGTGGACAAAAACTCGCATCATCCCACATGAGACTCACATCATCCCACATGAGACACATGAGACTCACATCATCCCACATGAGACTCACATCATCCCACATGAGACAAGTCCGCTTGTGTACGGCGTCCAAACACGGCTTGGGTGGGCGCTCCTGCGTGACGTCATCAACACCGTCTGTAATAATTAGAATAATAATAAAAATAAACTGATGACATCACAAGTAGACGTCCTTCCTCTTGTAATAATAATAATAATTATAATGATAAGAAGAAGCATTAAAAAAAAAAGTCTTGAATTTGACGTTATCTGCGTAGCTAACTGCTAGCTAACGCTAGCTAGCATCGACAACCGAGCGCGCTCCGGGGCGTAGACGGCACCCGAGCAGGGAACTAAGACAAACATTCGTATTGTTGCTCGCTGTGTTCCTCCACACATGTGGAAAACACTCACATCTTCTTACAGGAGACAAGTCCGCTTGTTTACGCGTCCAAGCGCCGCTCCTGCGTGACGTCATCAGCCCGCGCCAACAGGCTTATGAACGTTCCAACCATAGACATGTTATAGGTAGACGCAGCATTGGCTGCTGCGACGCAAGAAATTGGGCCGCCATCTTGAAGTGGTGATGATGAGCCGGCGAGCAGCCTCAACTGACAGTTGACAGGTAGAAAACAAAGATGCTAAACTGACAGTTGACAGGTAGAAAACAAAGATGCTAAACTGACAGTTGACAGGTAGAAAACAAAGATGCTAAACTGACAGTTGACAGGTAGAAAACAAAGATGCTAAACTGACAGTTGACAGGTAGAAAACAAAGATGCTAAACTGACAGTTGACAGGTAGAAAACAAAGATGCTAAACTGACAGTCGACAGGTAGAAAACAAAGATGCTAAACTGACAGTTGACAGGTAGAAAACAAAGATGGTGTTCAGCGTTTTCCTGCTCAAATGAGCGGACTGTTGAAAATAGGAATCGGGGGATTACTTTTCACAAGTAAGATTTAACATTAACGTACTATTGGTTGTATTTTGTGAAAAGAATATTAGCACAGAGTTGAGAAGGAGCAAAGATCTTCAATAGTACTGACATCTTAGCCGCTAGCAAACACGAGTATGACCATAATAGAATTGCTTGTCAATGAGATTAATTACATTTAAAAATGTCATACGTGAATAACAAAGTTGAAATAAATGATTGTAACACCTAAAACAAAATTCACCAGCCGCCCCTGATTATGATGCATTCTCATTTTAGGCAAAGTATAAGACAATACTTTCTTAACAGTATAATTGTAACCAGGAATAAGTCTTCAAGTAACAATATTCAAATAGTAACATTGTTGGGTAAGACAGAATTTGCTTTTATTCTGAATCCAGTGAAACAGATTGGTGGTTTTAGCTGATATAAAGACTTTCAGGTGTTTATATATGTTTATGTTGTTGGCAGACGCTTTTATCCAAAGCGACATACATCAAAAATACATATAAAACAATCAGTGTAAACATGATCATTTAAGGGAAGAATGTAATATAAAATATCAATACAAAGTGTCAAGACAGAATAAACTCTGTGCTGCTGCAGCAACAGAGATACAGTCTATAGATATCTCATGTATTCATACATTGTTTATGTAGCATGTATATATAACCTCATCATATTGTTTCTTCAACTTCAAAATAGCTGACCCTTCTCTGGGATTATATTCCCACTTTTGATCTGGTCACTTCTAGCATATAAGAATATTCTATTACTGTTAAGCAAACTATGAATAATAAAACATGTGTCCTTCATCATAGCTACACCTATGACAAAGCGGGTGAAAATCAGTGGTATTCAGTGAGGTAAGATGAATGAAATGTTCATTGCTCCTGCCAAATGAATTACACTGATCACCACTCCAAGATGGCAGCCCCGCGTCTCCTCAGCGCCAGTAGGCAGTAGCGCTCCATGCTGCGTACCCTTAGAACATGTCTATGGTTCCAACACTCAAGTTCTTCAAGCGTTTTATTCAACATTTTTCTTAGCTCGACAAAATAAAAGCAGAAAGACGAAAAACATTCTCGTCGTTCAATCATCGCCATCATGCTTTATTTACAGCAACATTCAGCAAGCTGCCTCCAGGGTGGTAACCATGGTAACCGGGCAGACAAGTGGATGACA
>NC_084751.1:6511819-6514319 GCF_033978785.1 Entelurus aequoreus
ATCCATGCACTTGTAATGTAGCAACATGAGCACACATCCATGCACTTGTAATGTAGCAACATGAGCACACTTCTATGCACTTGTAATGTAGCAACATGAGCACACATCCATGCACTTGTAATGTAGCAACATGAGCACACTTCTATGCACTTGTAATGTAGCAACATGAGCACACATCCATGCACTTGTAATGTAGCAACATGAGCACACATCCATGCACTTGTAATGTAGCAACATGAGCACACATCCATGCACTTGTAATGTAGCAACATGAGCACACATCCATGCACTTGTAATGTAGCAACATGAGCACACATCCATGCACTTGTAATGTAGCAACATGAGCACACATCCATGCACTTGTAATGTAGCAACATGAGCACACATCCATGCACTTGTAATGTAGCAACATGAGCACACATCCATGCACTTGTAATGTAGCAACATGAGCACACATCCATGCACTTGTAATGTAGCAACATGAGCACACATTTGCATCAGTGGTTACTATGTGCACACACACACACACGCACACACACACACACACGCACACACACACACACACACACACACACAGAGAGAATGAGAGACTCACGGCGCCTGGAAGAGGAGGAGCTTCCAGTCGGCGGTGCGCAGGTAGAAGACGTTGGCACGTTTGTTGTAGTCGCAGGCTCTGATGGCGAGCGAGTGATGGATGGACACGGCGTTCTTCAGGTCGTGGTCCGACAGCGGCTTGTCGGCTCGGTACTCGCCCTGGAGACGGCGGGGGGAGGGGTCAGCGGCTGTTAGCATTAGCATTAGCAGGTGACTCACCTTCTGCAGGTAGAGAATGAGTCCCTTCAAGATGGCGTAGAAAGTCTTCCAGCCTCGCTTTCCCCTCGGCGCTGAACACACGGCACAATTTGTGTGTGTATGCGACATCATCATCTTCATCATATCATCATCATCACCGTCATCATACTTCTCTTGCCGTCAGAGTCTGCGTGCACTTTGCGCACCAGGAATCCGTTTTTGTACATCGGCGTTCCAGGTAACGGAGGCGTGTCCTCTGGTGCCGCCTGCCCGCCGCCTGCCATCTTGGTGGATCTGGAGCAGTCGCCCAAGCTGTCCCCCAGCTCTGAGAAGGACTTGCGCAGTTCCTCCTCGTCGCTATGGAGACCACAAACACGTGTCACTCATAATGGGCCTTGTGGTTACTTGTCGCCATGGAAACTACACAGCATCTGCTGTGTGTGTGTGTGTTGCGGCTTAGCTGGCAGGGTGTAGTGATGCGTCTAGTGCAGCATGCTAGAGAGACGTTGCATGTGACCCCCCTCCCTTAGTTCCTGCTGCTGACCAACCCAGCTTGGGTAAAGGAAGCCAAGCGTTTAAGTCTTCCGAGGTCAGTACATAGCCTCTCCTTCACCAAGACCCCTTCCTTGCCTCCTCGTGGCAGCACACGGTAACTGAGGTCCTGTGACCTTAGGCTAATAGGTAGGGGATCGCCGGGCAGCAGTAGAGTCCTACCAACACACCACTGCCCCATTGCCAAGTGGGTAATCCCGAGAGGGGACTCTGGCTAGGAGAGAAAACCCCAAAATCAAATCTGCACTTGGGGACAGGCATAGGTGGAGTCCAAAAGACCGGATAGCCGGCAGTCCCCTGCAACTCCAGCAGGCCGAAGGTTGTCATGGGTCTCTCATGCCACTGGAAGTCCGCCCGGTGGAGTGAAGATGGTGGGAGTGAGCATTGCACACCCCCACACCCTCATCTTAATCCTTACCTCCACTCTCCCTCTGTGCAGAACACCACCCGGCCATCACCAACACCACCTTCCAAATGACAAACCGTCTCAAAACAACCTGGCAACACCCCCGCTCAAAGCACTGGCACCTCCTGGACTATGTAATTGTCCGGCAAAGGGACAAACGGGATGTTCTTTCCACCAGAGTGATGCGCGGAGCAGAGTGCTGGACCGATCACCTCATGGTCAGGACCAAACTCCTCATGACCATACAACCCAGTCGTCCAAGGACAGCCCCAAACCGGAAACTCAACTGCACAGCACTAAACAGCTCCACCACCACAGACAACCTCCGACGGCACCTTGCAAGCAACCTTGATCAGATCCCAGAGGATTCCACTGACTGGCCAGCTCTGCGTGATGCCATCCATAGCTCAGCCACAGTGGCGCTCGCCCACTCAAGGAAACGCCACCAGGACTGGTTTGCTTGCAACTCTGGTGAAATACAGCTACTCCTACACTCCAAACACCAAGCACATAAAGCCTTCCTGTCCTGCCCTGGATCTCCCTCCCTGAAAGCCACCTTTCTGCCGTAAGATCCGCTACTCAGCGCGCCCTCCGGAGCATGGAGGACACCTGGTGGGTGCAGAAAGCTAACGAGATCCATAACCTTGCAGACTGCAACAACACCCAGGCCTTTTATGATGCCATCAAAGCCCTATATGGCCCAAGGAAGCGGACACTTGTCTCTGTCTGCTCAGCTGATGGAACCACCCT
>NC_084751.1:6519319-6541819 GCF_033978785.1 Entelurus aequoreus
AAAGAGAGCGAGAGCGCAGGCGTCCTGCCGAGTGCAGACTGTTGACTCCGATCATGACGTCACTGCCTAGCTGATCACTAGCTGCTCACTAAGTGGTCACTAGCTGCTCACTAGGTGGTCACTAAGTGGTCACTAGCTGCTCACTAAGTGGTCACTAGGTGGTCACAGGTACGCACATGACACGCGGGCTGTGCAGGGGGCGTGTCCAGCCTGCTATCCACAAGATGCTTCCTGTTGCCGCTTCTTTTTTTTACTCTCTCTCTCTCTCTCTCTCTCTCTGTTGCCACGGAGACCAGGAGGCGAGGAAACAAGGAGACGAGGAAACAAGGAGACGAGGCGCTGACTGAATGGCACTCTCTCTCTCTCTCTCCCTCCGACTCTGTCTCTCTCCTTCTTGCTCTCTCTCTCGCACCATCTCCCTCTCTCTCTTTCTCCCTCTCTCTCTCCCCTCTCTCTCCCTCTCCTTCTTGCTCTCTCTCTCCCTCTCTCTCTCTCCCCCTCTCTCTCTCCCTCTCCTTCTTGCTCTCTCTCTCTCGCACCATCTCCCTCTCTCTCTTTCTCTCTCTCTCTCTCCCCCTCTCTCTCTCCCTCTCCTTCTGGCTCTCTCTCTCTCACCATCTCCCTCTCTCTCTCCATCTCTTTCTCTTTTTCTCTCTCTTTCTCTCTCCCCCCCCCTCTCTCTCTCTCTCTCTCTCCTTCTTGCTCTCCCTCTTTTCTCTCTTCCTCTCTCTCTCTTAAATTATCCGGCCATCTCCTTTTTCCCTCTCTCTCTCTCTCTCTCTCTCTCTCTCTCTCTTTCTCTCCCTCCCTGGTGAGCAGCAGGAGTGAAAGAGTGACCCTGCAGGCAGGTTGCACTTCCTGTCTGAGCAGCGACACTACTTCCTGTTTCTTCCTGATTGGAAGTGTTGGAAGCATATCCATATTTAAGTGTTACTTCTTTCTAAAAACTCCTATAGTCATATTTACATCAGCTAATGTCTCGTGTGGTACAAAGTGCTTGGATTCGAGTGTCCTTGGTTAGAGTCAGAGAGCTGTCTTTGTTGAGACTGCCATTACATTCCTAAGATAAGGAGCACAGCTAGACTGGGGAAACAGCAGGTGGGGGGGGACAGGAGAAGGAGGAAGTAGACAGGAGTTCCGGGGTTTTGGTAGACCGATCTGGACCGGGCTAGGGAACGCTTGGGTGCTGGGTTGGTCTCAGGTTTGTCCTCTAAGCTTTGAGAATAAACTACAAAATACCAACTATTGCCTGGAGATTGAATATAAACATCAGCGTATTGCCATAAAAAGAATCTGGGAGAGACCAGCAATTTGAATTCCCCATTGGAGGAATGCTGGTCGACGCAACAATTTGGGGGCTCGTCCGGGAAGGCACGCTGTTGATTGATGACTTCTTGCAATCTTCTGGACAGACTCAATTGGCCAATTCAAGGTAAGCAGAACCTTTCTTTTTAGATAAAATCTGCGTTAGGAGTCTGTCCTGAAGTCTGTAAGTCAAACACTGTTTTTTAATCCCAGGCACAGATTGGTGATTTTGATAGATTGATTGCATTTTTGCCGAGCCTGCCATTGCATTAAAATTGTAAATAAGTGGTCAACTCAGGCCATTGTGTCTCGATTACCGTGACGGGCAGTTTCATTGACGAGTGAACTAATAGTTGGGTGTAGCTTACCCTGGGAATTTGGTCGTCCCTTAATGAGTACGGGTTGCAAGATCCCAGTGACGAGAATAGGGCACTGAAACGTACGGAAAAGGCTGGAGGCCATTTGTAAAAGGTACAATAAAGACTCCCGGGTTGGAAGATCCCAGTGCGATAAGGGCACTAGAATTAAGAAAATATAGACACATGGCCTTGGAGTGTGAAAAACAGAAATGTGATGGCAGCGGGGTAGGAATGTGATTAATCGTTACTGTGTAATGATCAATTGAATGGACGGTTGTCGACAATGGAACTAGCAGGTAGAGAAAAAAAAAAAAAAAAAAGGAGAACGTTCCTTGAAAGGGTTAAGAGGGAGTTTACAATACTCGAAAAGTCGTGAACTCAAACGTCTGGTAAAATAAAATAAAAAATAAATAAAAAAGTAACTGGAAGTTTTATGGTAAAGTGAAAGGCAGAGAGTGTGCTGCTGAGTGTGAGTGTGTGTGAGCGGGAGTGCTTACGCGTGCTCGTGTGTGTGTGTGCTGCTGAGTGTGTGTGTGCGGGAGTGCTTACGCGTGCTCGTGTGTGTGTGTGCTGCTGGGTGTGTGTGTGTGTGTGTGTGTGTGTGTGTGTGTGTGTGTGTGTGCGCTGGTGAAAATGGACCACTCAGGGAGAGAATTTAAGAGTTTGGCGTATGATAAAAGTAAACGGGGATTACGTGGAAAAACGAAATGCAGCAAAAGAAACGATGATTAATGACAGAATGAACTGATTGGTTTTTTGTGTGCCGCGCATGCGCAAGACAATTCAAACGACCCGCCCAGACTTTGACTAAGTCACCGCCCCCTACTCCAGTGACAAGAGAAGGAGGTATTAACACGCCCCCTCTAAGATTAATCCTGCCTCCGAAAATTAACCCCTTGTACACGTCTGACCATTTTCTCCGGCAGACATTTTTGACACATGACATTAACACTTTGGACATACTACAATATAAGTTTCTTGCTAATGCATACATGCAAGCCATTGTTGACCTTGTTTCCCACCTGTACCTCCGAGAGGGAACCTTTGGCCAAACACTTTGGACAAAGTTAACCCTGATATACAAGGTGCCAAAAACAATATATGGCAGGACATTTTATTTATCCCATGCAAAATAGGGCTAATGACAGAGCAACAAGGAAACGACTACTTAAATTACAGATCGCTGAAGATAAAAGGTTAAAAGAACCAAAAGGTCAAAGATCAGCTAGGGTATATTCAGCAGTGGGTGACCTTGCTTTTGAGTTCCAACAGGTGGAGGAAAGAATCCTCAACAGACGTGCGGTTGGACTCGGGTGGTGGACAACACGATGCTTCAAAGCCGGTCTGGGGTAGACACTGTTTCGGCTGTGACCAGCCTGGTCACTGGAGTCGTGACTGTCCGAGCATTTCCGAACAGGAAAGGTTCCGTCGTGCCAACAAACGAACACGAAGGCGTGTAAGAGGACGCCCACATCAGGAGCCGCAGCAGGAAGTACCGACAGGACCTCTGCTGGACATGAGTGTCAACGGACAATTTTATCAGCCACCCATTTGATTCTGAATGCAGAGGTACCAAAAAAACTGTGTGCTTCCTCTTTAAAGGTCGAAGGCTTCGCTGGGGTCACAAGAAGGTTACCTGTCACCAAACCACTTCCGGTTCAGATTGCTAGACCTCCTTTACAGACTGTACCCTGACATTCAAATCGCAAAGAAGGAACATTCCTGGTGTTACCTGATGGCTGAACCACCCAGCTGCGACACCACTACCAAGACTACTCCATGAGCTCATACCACAGCCTGAAACAACAGGAATGGCTGACATCCAACTGCTCTAACAGTGAAAACCCTGACTGGCTGAGATGCTTCCGTGTGTTCTGCCACCCGACTCGCCAGATGTTATGATTATTTATATATGTTGGAACTCAAGGTGTGGCTGCTCATGTTGACCTATCTTTGCAACAGCTAGCATGGTATAAGATGGACACAATAGTGTCCCACATTGTTCCCTTGCTCTCTGTCTCGCCTACAAAACCAAAGAACTTAGGTGCAATGATAAGACACGGCGTAGCTGCCAAACATTACACCGACACCCAAATACCACATTTTCAAAAGATTAGGTTTAGCACATAGTTGTGTTAAACACATAACTATGGGCTGCACTTTAGACACCTGTAGGCTACGAGGAGCTAGCAGCTACACAACAGCTGAGCTAAAACGACACATTACACATTTAAGCATATCAAATAATTATAGTTGCTCATTACATACACAAAGTTGCCATGGCAGAAGTCTGATAGAAAGTATTCAGTAACAAACGTGTCTGCATCATTCAACTTTCTACAACATGAGCTTGACTCAATGAATTATTGGGGCCACCAGGTGTGGTAAAATTTCAAAATACTATTGCTAAAGCATTCGCCACAAGGGTAGTATTTTTCTAGTATTGGTGACAGTATAAATATAAGCATATTTGTTACTTTCACCATATTGAATAAGTTACATAAAAGCTAGGGTTTAGTTGAGTTTGAGTTAATTGTGATATTGCTAAGGGGTCCCCTACCCTAACAACACCCCCCAGTGGACCATAGAGGCTAAAGAGACTATCATTGACCTCAAACATGACCTGTCCTCCGCTACTTGACTATTAGCTGACCTTTTTCTTAGATGTTTCTGAAAGTGATAGTATGACTAACACAGTCCTTTTTTTCAGAAACAGAAGGGGGTGAGTGAGGGTGGATACAGACTCCTTGGAACAAAATCGACAATCATCCGACTCTGACACATTCCATAGTTTTAACGTTTTTACCGTGGGTAAGAAGTTAGAACTAATTTTAATTTGAAAATAACGATTTTACACATCGATAGTAGTTTAGTAGATCAAATTTAGAATATGGAGGAGGTGAGGGTGAACCATGTATAGTCTTTGATTTCACTGATATGATCAATATGGTACAAGGGAAAGGTACGTACTGACTTGTGTTGACAATCACAGTGGTTGGCCGGAAGCAACAACAACCTCAAAAGAGGATGCAATATCAGTAATTAAATGACTTGTGAATGACCTAGTACCCCGACATGGTTTCCCCAAAAAGATTAGGTCAGACAACAGCAACCATTAAAAAAAAAAACTCACTTAGCCTTGGTCGAAAAGGCTTTCGGACTAGAACACAGGTTTGGGGTACCATCCTGAGTCCCAAGGCAAGGTTGAAAGGATGGACCAGAACATAAAAAACTAATTGGCTAAAATCTGTGCACAGACCAAATTTAATTGGATTGACATGTTGCAATTAGCGTTAATGATCATTCGAAGGTCCGTGAATAAAACTGTTTTACCGCCCTTTGAGTTTTTCACCCTATGAGCTGCATACAGGTCAGCCATTCACAGGACCAGCAGCCCCCCATGGAAGGAGGACTCAGCGTAAAACCAAAATGGTATTTTACACAAAAAATTGCAGAATTTGTGTGCCAGTTCTTCTGTACAGATTCCCTTCCGCCCGCTGAGAGGGTCAAGATCAAGGTCATCAAACGCAAGTGGACGGAGCCCAGGTGGACTGGTCCCTTCAAGGTCGTGGAACGGACGTCCCATGCCCTTCGACTGGCTGGTGGAGGGGACACCTGGTACCACCTCTCCCTCTGCACTACAGCTGAAGAACCTGACAGATCACCAGGGGATGTCATTGATGACATCGCCACATTATCTGCCCCTCAGCCCAGGAGACGAGAGAGATTTTCTACCTACATTACTCTTTTCAACTTCTATATTGTATATCCTTGTGTGAGACCAATCCAGTATGCTAAATGTTTCTTAGTTTTTCTTGCTTGTTTTCACCATAACTGTATGTGTCGTTACATTAAGTGAAAAGTTTGATGTTTATCCCCGTTTTGTTACCTAAATTACTCTGATATTGATAGACGAAAGGCAGGATGTTACACCCGGTAGTGTTCCCTGACGGACTGGTGCTTGGGCGTGTTCTACTGTCTTTGTGTCTCAGTTCATCCTTCCTGACGACAGTGACTGACAAGTGTCTCAGAACATACAGCGGACTTTAAATAGACTGGGTCAAAGGGGATAGCAAGACTTATTTTTGACCTGTGCAGTGTGATTAATTACGGGGGACACAATAGCTATTACCGTGGTAATAACCTCTATATTTGTTACGACTCAACCCTGAACCATTGGTGTCGGATGCAGACAACATACTCTGGTAAGTTGTGCCCATCTTCCCTTTTATGTTGTTTTGGGGCTTGACCTGACTGATACAGACGCTAAAGGAATTATTAAAATTAATGTCCTTGAGAGGGCGTTAACTACCTCTACACCCTCTGTAGCACCTAAAGTACCACCCCACCTCGGTGGTGTTTCAAAGGCTCACATCCGTGCGTGCTAATGACATCACCACCGAAGGCCTGGTAACTTTGACCTTAGGAGCGGGTGCAGACAACCTGTGGCTCAGGTGGATGCCAAAACCTGGGTGACTGTGTTGCTTCTTCCGCTGGACGTCCCTTTTCCCACACTTACCCCGCCCCTTTTAAGTTGACTGACATGTGTACCCTTCTGTTGACAATGCCACCCGACTTCTTCCCTTTGTGGCCCAAAAGCTGAATTACACGCGTTTTCAAATTACAGGACCCTCTCCGTCCCCCAACAAATTGGGTGACATCAACCATTACTGGTGCACCACACTGATAGATGGCTCTAGGATAGGCCCTTAGGCACGAGCTGACTTATTCTGGTGTTGTGGGAAGCACAGATTGTACATTAGAATCCCGACGTCAGCCGTTGGGCTTTGTGCTATGGTTAGACTGGTGACCCCAGTCACCAAATTAACATCCCTTGGAAACTCCTGTTTCAGCGGCCTCTCTAACTCCCCGCCGCCGTTGAGACTAACCAACCTGACTCGTGACGCCGTTGAGGGACTTGCTGAACAACTTGCCCCGACCTCCCTCAGGGCCGTTCAGATCCGCATAGCCCTTGACCGCATCCTAGCCAAGGAAGAAGGAGTGTGTGCAATGTTTGGTGACCAATGCTGTACCTTCATTCCTAACAACACTGCCCCCGATGGCTCAGTTCAGAGGGCCTTAAAGGGCCTCCAGGCTCTGTCTAGGGACACATTAGGCAGGTGGACTGACCTAATTAAGTCTGTCTTGGTCTCCATTCGGAGTTTTTTTGGCCATCATAGCCTCATGCGGTTGCCTTATCGCCCCTTGGGCTAAGTGTCACTAAAGGGGGTCTAGCAAAGTGGTAACTTTAAGACTTTCGAGAATGCTTAAAATACACCTAAGTATGCTTAAGTACACTTAAGTATGCTTAAAGTACATTTAGGTATTCTTAAAGTATGCCTAATTATGCTTAAAGTACACTTGAGTACACTTAAGTATGCTTGAAGTACACATAAGTATGCTAACTATGCTTAAAATACACCTAAGTAGGCTTAAGCATGCTTAATTACACTTAAATATTCTTAAAGTAAACTTAGGTATGCTTGAAGTACACATAAGTATGTATAAAGTACACTTAAGTATGCATAAAGTACACTTAAATATGCTTAATTATGCTTAAGGTACACCTAAGTATATTTAAGTACACTTAAGTAAGCTTAAAGTACACTTAATTATTCTTAAAGTACACTTAAGTTTAAAGTACACTTAAGGCTGCTTAAGTACACTCAAATTGCTTAAGTGTGCCTTAGTACACTTAAGTAGAGGAAAGCTGAGGTGACATGTATGTTTGACATGATTTGCTGTCAATAGCAGAGTGTCCAGCAGGGAGGTGCACTCACCTGGAGGAGGTGCACTTACCTGGAGGAGGTGCACTCACCTGGAGGAGGTGCACTCACCTGGAGGAGGTGCACTTACCTGGAGGATGTGCACTCACCTGGAGGAGGTGCATTCACCTGGAGGAGGTGCACTTACCTGGAGGAGGTGCACTTACCTGGAGGAGGTGCACTCACCTGGAGGAGGTGCATTCACCTGGAGGAGGTGCACTTACCTGGAGGAGGTGCACTTACCTGGAGGAGGTGCACTCACCTGGAGGAGGTGCACTCACCTGGAGGAGGTGCACTTACCTGGAGGAGGTGCACTCACCTGGAGGAGGTGCATTCACCTGGAGGAGGTGCACTTACCTGGAGGAGGTGCACTCACCTGGAGGAGGTGCACTCACCTGGAGGAGGTGCACTTACCTGGAGGAGGTGCACTTACCTGGAGGAGGTGCACTCACCTGGAGGAGGTGCATTCACCTGGAGGAGGTGCATTCACCTGGAGGAGGTGCACTCACCTGGAGGAGGTGCACTCACCTGGAGGAGGTGCATTCACCTGGAGGAGGTGCACTCACCTGGAGGAGGTGCATTCACCTGGAGGAGGTGCATTCACCTGGAGGAGGTGCACTCACCTGGAGGAGGTGCACTCACCTGGAGGAGGTGCACTCACCTGGAGGAGGTGCATTCACCTGGAGGAGGTGCACTTACCTGGAGGAGGTCTTTGGGGAAGTCCCGCCCATCGTTCAGTCCTTGCAGGTTGCCAACAAACTGCTGACATGACATCTTCCTGCCTACGTGCTGACCAGCAAACACACTTCTTAGCTTCCTAATGTACACACACACACACACACACACACACACACACACACACACACACACACACACACACACACACACACACACACACACACACACACACACACACACACACACACACACCAGTGACGTGCGGTGAGGTTCATGGCTGGTGAGGCACTGACTTCATCACAGTCAGATTTACAAACATATGAACCCTAAAGAGTATCTTATTCACCATTTGATTGGCAGCAGTTAACGGGTTATGTTTCAAAGTTCATACCAACATTCTTCCCTGCTTGCCACTCAGCATCAAGGCTTGGAATTGAGGGTTAAATCACCAAAAATTATTCCCGGGCGCGGCGCCGCTGCTGCCCACTGCTCCCCTCACCTCCCAGGGGCTGATCAAGGGTGATGGGTCAAATGCAGAGAATAATTTCACCACACCTAGTGTGTGTGTGACAATCATTGCTACTTTAACTTAACTTGAACTTTACACATACAAACTGTAGCACACAAAAAAGCACATTTAATAAAAAAAAACGTTATTATGGTCTTACCTTTACTTATAAATGAAGTCCATGCGCAGCTCCTTCTGAACAAAAGCATGGATAACTTGTTTATAGAAGTCTTCCTTATCTTTCTTCAGTTTTAAAAGTCTCTCTGTGTCGATGGAGATCTTCCTTTAATTATTACCTCCTGCTTCCATTGAAAGTCCAGTTTAGAAAACTCTTTTATTTTACATATTTAATCCTCCATGTTAGACGTCCAGGCGAGAGGAAAAAATAAACGATCGCTGCTAAATGTTGCTGCTTGTTGTCACTTCTTCTGCAGCCGAGTAGTCGCAAGAATGATCGCTGGGATCACTAGCGCCCTCTACCACCAAGAGGCGGGATTACTGCGAGCCTCAGCCAGTGCGTCTTCGCAGCAGTTTTATGATTGCTCAGCACAAGAAATACGTGACACACATACAGTTGTTGACAAAATACACTGTACATTATATACCTCAGCTAACTACACTATGGAAATGTATAATATAGTTTATATAACAATACTCTCTCACTGCACAGCAGGCCAGCAGTTAGCCCAGTCATTGCGCAATCCATGGTGAGGCACAACGCAGTGACGCCTCAACTGGCTGCTGATCACAACACCGTCTCTTCTCAGGATTTGAACGGCAAATGTGAAAATTCAGCGATTTTTAATATAAATAATCTAAAACTGGTGAAGTTAAATGGAAAATAACTTTAATCACTGGATACATATAACTATTTCATTGTTTTATTTTATTTTTACATTTTTTTTCTTTCCATGATGGCACGTGAGGCCCCGCCTCCTCTGCACGTGAGGCCCCGCCTCCTCTGCCTCCCCTGACTGCACGTCACTGACACACACGTACACACTTACACACGTACACACATGCTCTCACACACGTACACACACAAACACACATACACACACACACACACTTACACACGTACACACTTACACGCGTACACACTAACACACGTGTACACACACACACACAACACACGTACACACTTACACACACATGCTTACAGACGTACACAAACACACACACACACGTACACACTTACACACGTACACACATGTACTCACACACACACACACGTACAAACTTACACACACACACTTCCGTACACATACACACACTTACGTACACGTACAAACTTACAAAGGTACACACACTTCCGTACACGTACAAACTTACAAAGGTACATACACTTCCATACACGTACACACACTTCCGTACACGTACAAACTTTCAAAGGTACACACACTTCCATACACGTACACACACTTCCGTACACGTACAAACTTACAAAGGTACAAACACTTCCATACACGTACACACACTTCCGTACACGTACAAACTTACAAAGGTACACACACTTCCATACACGTACACACACTTCCGTACACGTACAAACTTACAAAGGTACATACACTTCCATACACGTACACACACTTCCGTACACGTACAAACTTACAAAGGTACACACACTTCCATACACGTACACACACTTCCGTACACGTACAAACTTACAAAGGTACAAACACTTCCATACACGTACACACACTTCCGTACACGTACAAACTTACAAAGGTACACACACTTACATACACGTACACACACTTCCGTACACGTACAAACTTACAAAGGTACACACACTTCCATACACGTACACACACTTCCGTACACGTACAAACTTACAAAGGTACACACACTTCCATACACGTACACACACTTCCGTACACGTACAAACTTACAAAGGTACACACACTTCCATACACGTACACACACTTCCGTACACGTACAAACTTACAAAGGTACACACACTTCCATACACGTACACACACTTCCGTACACGTACAAACTTACAAAGGTACATACACTTCCATACACGTACACACACTTCCGTACACGTACAAACTTACAAAGGTACACACACTTCCATACACGTACACACACTTCCGTACACGTACAAACTTACAAAGGTACAAACACTTCCATACACGTACACACACTTCCGTACACGTACAAACTTACAAAGGTACATACACTTCCATACACGTACACCCACTTCCGTACACGTACAAACTTACAAAGGTACATACACTTCCATACACGTACACACACTTCCGTACACGTACAAACTTACAAAGGTACACACACTTCCATACACGTACACACACTTCCGTACACGTACAAACTTACAAAGGTACATACACTTCCATACACGTACACACACTTCCGTACAATACAAACTTACAAAGGTACACACACTTCCATACACGTACACACACTTCCGTACACGTACAAACTTACAAAGGTACACACACTTCCATACACGTACACACACTTCCGTACACGTACAAACTTACAAAGGTACATACACTTCCATACACGTACACACACTTCCGTACACGTACAAACTTACAAAGGTACACACACTTCCATACACGTACACACACTTCCGTACACGTACAAACTTACAAAGGTACATACACTTCCATACACGTACACACACTTCCGTACACGTACAAACTTACAAAGGTACACACACTTCCATACACGTACACACACTTCCGTACACGTACAAACTTACAAAGGTACAAACACTTCCATACACGTACACACACTTCCGTACACGTACAAACTTACAAAGGTACATACACTTCCATACACGTACACCCACTTCCGTACACGTACAAACTTACAAAGGTACATACACTTCCATACACGTACACACACTTCCGTACACGTACAAACTTACAAAGGTACACACACTTACATACACGTACACACACTTCCGTACACGTACAAACTTACAAAGGTACACACACTTCCATACACGTACACACACTTCCGTACACGTACAAACTTACAAAGGTACATACACTTCCATACACGTACACACACTTCCGTACACGTACAAACTTACAAAGGTACACACACACTTCCATACACGTACACACACTTCCGTACACGTACAAACTTACAAAGGTACATACACTTCCATACACGTACACCCACTTCCGTACACGTACAAACTTACAAAGGTACATACACTTCCATACACGTACACACACTTCCGTACACGTACAAACTTACAAAGGTACACACACACTTCCATACACGTACACACACTTCCGTACACGTACAAACTTACAAAGGTACACACACTTCCATACACGTACACACACTTCCGTACACGTACAAACTTACAAAGGTACACACACACTTCCATACACGTACACACACTTCCGTACACGTACAAACTTACAAAGGTACATACACTTCCATACACGTACACACACTTCCGTACACGTACAAACTTACAAAGGTACACACACACTTCCATACACGTACACACACTTCCGTACACGTACAAACTTACAAAGGTACATACACTTCCATACACGTAGGCAAGGCAAGGCAAGGCAACTTTATTTGTATAGCGCTTTTCATACACAAGGCAGACTCAAAGTGCTTCACAGACAACAAAGTGAAATGAAAGAAAATAAAAGCAAAATTAAAATGCAGACAATAAAAATAAAAACAGTGCAGAAGTTAAAAGTTAAAAGATTAAAAGATTTAGCTGAAAGCTAAGGTGAACATAAAAGTCTTCAGTCTAGTTTTAAAAGTAGTGAGAGTTGGGGAGAGTCTGACATCTTCAGGAAGTTTATTCCAGCTATGTGTTGCATAGTGACTGAATGATGATCTCCCTTGATTGGAGTTTACTCTTGGAACCGCTAACAGATTGCTCTCAGAAGATCTTAGTGATCTAGAGGGCTTATATAGTGGGAGCATATCAGTGATATACTTGGGCCCTAGACCATGTAGTGATTTATATGTGAGCAGGAGGATTTTGAAATCTATTCTCTGATGTACAGGGAGCCAATGTAAGGATTTAAGAATTGGTGTAATGTGCTCACATTTTTTGGTCTTTGTACACACACTTTGTACACACACTTCCGTACACGTACAAACTTACAAAGGTACATACACTTCCATACACGTACACCCACTTCCGTACACGTACAAACTTACAAAGGTACACACACTTCCGTACACGTACAAACTTACAAAGGTACACACACTTACATACACGTACACACACTTCCGTACACGTACAAACTTACAAAGGTACACACACTTCCATACACGTACACACACTTCCGTACACGTACAAACTTACAAAGGTACATACACTTCCATACACGTACACACACTTCCGTACACGTACAAACTTACAAAGGTACATACACTTCCATACACGTACACACACTTCCGTACACGTACAAACTTACAAAGGTACACACACTTCCATACACGTACACACACTTCCGTACACGTACAAACTTACAAAGGTACATACACTTCCATACACGTACACCCACTTCCGTACACGTACAAACTTACAAAGGTACACACACTTCCATACACGTACACACACTTCCGTACACGTACAAACTTACAAAGGTACACACACTTACATACACGTACACACACTTCCGTACACGTACAAACTTACAAAGGTACACACACTTCCATACACGTACACACACTTCCGTACACGTACAAACTTACAAAGGTACATACACTTCCATACACGTACACACACTTCCGTACACGTACAAACTTACAAAGGTACATACACTTCCATACACGTACACCCACTTCCGTACACGTACAAACTTACAAAGGTACACACACTTCCGTACACGTACAAACTTACAAAGGTACACACACTTACATACACGTACACACACTTCCGTACACGTACAAACTTACAAAGGTACACACACTTCCATACACGTACACACACTTCCGTACACGTACAAACTTACAAAGGTACATACACTTCCATACACGTACACACACTTCCGTACACGTACAAACTTACAAAGGTACATACACTTCCATACACGTACACACACTTCCGTACACGTACAAACTTACAAAGGTACACACACTTCCATACACGTACACACACTTCCGTACACGTACAAACTTACAAAGGTACATACACTTCCATACACGTACACCCACTTCCGTACACGTACAAACTTACAAAGGTACACACACTTCCATACACGTACACACACTTCCGTACACGTACAAACTTACAAAGGTACACACACTTACATACACGTACACACACTTCCGTACACGTACAAACTTACAAAGGTACACACACTTCCATACACGTACACACACTTCCGTACACGTACAAACTTACAAAGGTACATACACTTCCATACACGTACACACACTTCCGTACACGTACAAACTTACAAAGGTACATACACTTCCATACACGTACACACACTTCCGTACACGTACAAACTTACAAAGGTACACACACTTCCATACACGTACACACACTTCCGTACACGTACAAACTTACAAAGGTACATACACTTCCATACACGTACACACACTTCCGTACAATACAAACTTACAAAGGTACACACACTTCCATACACGTACACACACTTCCGTACACGTACAAACTTACAAAGGTACACACACTTCCATACACGTACACACACTTCCGTACACGTACAAACTTACAAAGGTACATACACTTCCATACACGTACACACACTTCCGTACACGTACAAACTTACAAAGGTACACACACTTCCATACACGTACACACACTTCCGTACACGTACAAACTTACAAAGGTACATACACTTCCATACACGTACACACACTTCCGTACACGTACAAACTTACAAAGGTACACACACTTCCATACACGTACACACACTTCCGTACACGTACAAACTTACAAAGGTACAAACACTTCCATACACGTACACACACTTCCGTACACGTACAAACTTACAAAGGTACATACACTTCCATACACGTACACCCACTTCCGTACACGTACAAACTTACAAAGGTACATACACTTCCATACACGTACACACACTTCCGTACACGTACAAACTTACAAAGGTACACACACTTACATACACGTACACACACTTCCGTACACGTACAAACTTACAAAGGTACACACACTTCCATACACGTACACACACTTCCGTACACGTACAAACTTACAAAGGTACACACACACTTCCATACACGTACACACACTTCCGTACACGTACAAACTTACAAAGGTACACACACTTACATACACGTACACACACTTCCGTACACGTACAAACTTACAAAGGTACATACACTTCCATACACGTACACCCACTTCCGTACACGTACAAACTTACAAAGGTACATACACTTCCATACACGTACACACACTTCCGTACACGTACAAACTTACAAAGGTACACACACTTCCATACACGTACACACACTTCCGTACACGTACAAACTTACAAAGGTACATACACTTCCATACACGTACACCCACTTCCGTACACGTACAAACTTACAAAGGTACATACACTTCCATACACGTACACACACTTCCGTACACGTACAAACTTACAAAGGTACACACACTTACATACACGTACACCCACTTCCGTACACGTACAAACTTACAAAGGTACATACACTTCCATACACGTACACACACTTCCGTACACGTACAAACTTACAAAGGTACACACACTTCCATACACGTACACACACGTCCGTACACGTACAAACTTACAAAGGTACATACACTTCCATACACGTACACCCACTTCCGTACACGTACAAACTTACAAAGGTACATACACTTCCATACACGTACACACACTTCCGTACACGTACAAACTTACAAAGGTACATACACTTCCATACACGTACACACACTTCCGTACACGTACAAACTTACAAAGGTACACACACTTCCATACACGTACACACACTTCCGTACACGTACAAACTTACAAAGGTACAAACACTTCCATACACGTACACACACTTCCGTACACGTACAAACTTACAAAGGTACACACACTTCCATACACGTACACACACTTCCGTACACGTACAAACTTACAAAGGTACACACACTTCCATACACGTACACACACTTCCGTACACGTACAAACTTACAAAGGTACACACACTTCCATACACGTACACACACTTCCGTACACGTACAAACTTACAAAGGTACATACACTTCCATACACGTACACACACTTCCGTACACGTACAAACTTACAAAGGTACACACACTTCCATACACGTACACACACTTCCGTACACGTACAAACTTACAAAGGTACAAACACTTCCATACACGTACACACACTTCCGTACACGTACAAACTTACAAAGGTACATACACTTCCATACACGTACACCCACTTCCGTACACGTACAAACTTACAAAGGTACATACACTTCCATACACGTACACACACTTCCGTACACGTACAAACTTACAAAGGTACATACACTTCCATACACGTACACACACTTCCGTACACGTACAAACTTACAAAGGTACACACACTTACATACACGTACACACACTTCCGTACACGTACAAACTTACAAAGGTACACACACTTCCATACACGTACACACACTTCCGTACACGTACAAACTTACAAAGGTACATACACTTCCATACACGTACACACACTTCCGTACACGTACAAACTTACAAAGGTACACACACACTTCCATACACGTACACACACTTCCGTACACGTACAAACTTACAAAGGTACATACACTTCCATACACGTACACCCACTTCCGTACACGTACAAACTTACAAAGGTACATACACTTCCATACACGTACACACACTTCCGTACACGTACAAACTTACAAAGGTACACACACACTTCCATACACGTACACACACTTCCGTACACGTACAAACTTACAAAGGTACACACACTTCCATACACGTACACACACTTCCGTACACGTACAAACTTACAAAGGTACACACACACTTCCATACACGTACACACACTTCCGTACACGTACAAACTTACAAAGGTACATACACTTCCATACACGTAGGCAAGGCAAGGCAAGGCAACTTTATTTGTATAGCGCTTTTCATACACAAGGCAGACTCAAAGTGCTTCACAGACAACAAAGTGAAATGAAAGAAAATAAAAGCAAAATTAAAATGCAGACAATAAAAATAAAAACAGTGCAGAAGTTAAAAGTTAAAAGATTAAAAGATTTAGCTGAAAGCTAAGGTGAACATAAAAGTCTTCAGTCTAGTTTTAAAAGTAGTGAGAGTTGGGGAGAGTCTGACATCTTCAGGAAGTTTATTCCAGCTATGTGTTGCATAGTGACTGAATGATGATCTCCCTTGATTTGACTTTACTCTTGGAACCGCTAACAGATTGCTCTCAGAAGATCTTAGTGATCTAGAGGGCTTATATAGTGGGAGCATATCAGTGATATACTTGGGCCCTAGACCATGTAGTGATTTATATGTGAGCAGGAGGATTTTGAAATCTATTCTCTGATGTACAGGGAGCCAATGTAAGGATTTAAGAATTGGTGTAATGTGCTCACATTTTTTGGTCTTTGTACACACACTTTGTACACACACTTCCGTACACGTACAAACTTACAAAGGTACATACACTTCCATACACGTACACACACTTCCGTACACGTACAAACTTACAAAGGTACACACACTTCCGTACACGTACAAACTTACAAAGGTACACACACTTACATACACGTACACACACTTCCGTACACGTACAAACTTACAAAGGTACACACACTTCCATACACGTACACACACTTCCGTACACGTACAAACTTACAAAGGTACATACACTTCCATACACGTACACACACTTCCGTACACGTACAAACTTACAAAGGTACATACACTTCCATACACGTACACACACTTCCGTACACGTACAAACTTACAAAGGTACACACACTTCCATACACGTACACACACTTCCGTACACGTACAAACTTACAAAGGTACATACACTTCCATACACGTACACACACTTCCGTACAATACAAACTTACAAAGGTACACACACTTCCATACACGTACACACACTTCCGTACACGTACAAACTTACAAAGGTACACACACTTCCATACACGTACACACACTTCCGTACACGTACAAACTTACAAAGGTACATACACTTCCATACACGTACACACACTTCCGTACACGTACAAACTTACAAAGGTACACACACTTCCATACACGTACACACACTTCCGTACACGTACAAACTTACAAAGGTACACACACTTCCATACACGTACACCCACTTCCGTACACGTACAAACTTACAAAGGTACATACACTTCCATACACGTACACCCACTTCCGTACACGTACAAACTTACAAAGGTACACACACTTCCGTACACGTACAAACTTACAAAGGTACACACACTTACATACACGTACACACACTTCCGTACACGTACAAACTTACAAAGGTACACACACTTCCATACACGTACACACACTTCCGTACACGTACAAACTTACAAAGGTACATACACTTCCATACACGTACACACACTTCCGTACACGTACAAACTTACAAAGGTACATACACTTCCATACACGTACACACACTTCCGTACACGTACAAACTTACAAAGGTACACACACTTCCATACACGTACACACACTTCCGTACACGTACAAACTTACAAAGGTACATACACTTCCATACACGTACACACACTTCCGTACAATACAAACTTACAAAGGTACACACACTTCCATACACGTACACACACTTCCGTACACGTACAAACTTACAAAGGTACACACACTTCCATACACGTACACACACTTCCGTACACGTACAAACTTACAAAGGTACATACACTTCCATACACGTACACACACTTCCGTACACGTACAAACTTACAAAGGTACACACACTTCCATACACGTACACACACTTCCGTACACGTACAAACTTACAAAGGTACACACACTTCCATACACGTACACCCACTTCCGTACACGTACAAACTTACAAAGGTACATACACTTCCATACACGTACACCCACTTCCGTACACGTACAAACTTACAAAGGTACACACACTTCCGTACACGTACAAACTTACAAAGGTACACACACTTACATACACGTACACACACTTCCGTACACGTACAAACTTACAAAGGTACACACACTTCCATACACGTACACACACTTCCGTACACGTACAAACTTACAAAGGTACATACACTTCCATACACGTACACACACTTCCGTACACGTACAAACTTACAAAGGTACATACACTTCCATACACGTACACACACTTCCGTACACGTACAAACTTACAAAGGTACACACACTTCCATACACGTACACACACTTCCGTACACGTACAAACTTACAAAGGTACATACACTTCCATACACGTACACACACTTCCGTACAATACAAACTTACAAAGGTACACACACTTCCATACACGTACACACACTTCCGTACACGTACAAACTTACAAAGGTACACACACTTCCATACACGTACACACACTTCCGTACACGTACAAACTTACAAAGGTACATACACTTCCATACACGTACACACACTTCCGTACACGTACAAACTTACAAAGGTACACACACTTCCATACACGTACACACACTTCCGTACACGTACAAACTTACAAAGGTACACACACTTCCATACACGTACACCCACTTCCGTACACGTACAAACTTACAAAGGTACACACACTTCCATACACGTACACCCACTTCCGTACACGTACAAACTTACAAAGGTACACACACTTACATACACGTACACACACTTCCGTACACGTACAAACTTACAAAGGTACACACACTTCCATACACGTACACACACTTCCGTACACGTACAAACTTACAAAGGTACACACACTTACATACACGTACACACACTTCCGTACACGTACAAACTTACAAAGGTACACACACTTCCATACACGTACACACACTTCCGTACACGTACAAACTTACAAAGGTACATACACTTCCATACACGTACACACACTTCCGTACACGTACAAACTTACAAAGGTACATACACTTCCATACACGTACACACACTTCCGTACACGTACAAACTTACAAAGGTACACACACTTCCATACACGTACACACACTTCCGTACACGTACAAACTTACAAAGGTACATACACTTCCATACACGTACACACACTTCCGTACAATACAAACTTACAAAGGTACACACACTTCCATACACGTACACACACTTCCGTACACGTACAAACTTACAAAGGTACACACACTTCCATACACGTACACACACTTCCGTACACGTACAAACTTACAAAGGTACATACACTTCCATACACGTACACACACTTCCGTACACGTACAAACTTACAAAGGTACACACACTTCCATACACGTACACACACTTCCGTACACGTACAAACTTACAAAGGTACATACACTTCCATACACGTACACACTTACATACACACACTTACAATGGTACACACACTCACAAAGGTACACACACTTACAAAGGTACACACACTTACATACACGTACACACACTTACAAAGGTACACACACTTACAAAGGTACACACACTTACAAAGGTACACACACTTCCATACACGTGCACACACTTACAAAGGTACACACACTTACATACACGTACACACACTTACAAAGGTACACACACTTACAAAGGTACACACACTTACAAAGGTACACACACTTCCATACACGTGCACACACTTACAAAGGTACACACACTTACAAAGGTACACACACTTACAAAGGTACACACACTTACATACACGTACACACACTTACAAAGGTACACACACTTACAAAGGTACACACACTTCCATACACGTGCACACACTTACAAAGGTACACACACTTACATACACGTACACACACTTACAAAGGTACACACACTTACAAAGGTACACACACTTACATACACGTACACACACTTACAAAGGTACACACACTTACAAAGGTACACACACTTACATACACGTACACACACTTACAAAGGTACACACACTTACAAAGGTACACACACTTACAAAGGTACACACACTTCCATACACGTGCACACACTTACAAAGGTACACACACTTACATACACGTACACACACTTACAAAGGTACACACACTTACAAAGGTACACACACTTACAAAGGTACACACACTTACATACACGTACACACACTTACAAAGGTACACACACTTACAAAGGTACACACACTTCCATACACGTGCACACACTTACTGGTCCATGCAGGTCAGTGTTGAGCAGCATGAGAGCGCACGTGAGCGTGTGCACGGCATCTAAAACAAATAAGAGCATAAAAATGTTGATGTGTTATTGATGATGTCATCAATAACACAAAGTGTGTTTGTGTGTGTCACATTTATATTTCTTATACATGATTCTTATACATGATTCTTATAAACGATTTTTATAAATGATTCTTATAAATGATTCTTATAAATGTTTCTTATAAATGTTTCTTATAAATGATTCTTATAAATGTTTCTTATAAATGATTCTTATAAATATTTCTTATAAATGATTCTTATAAATGATTCTTCTACATGATTTGATTCCCAGCCAGTGGTAATATACTGTAAGTGGTAATATACTGTAAGTATTCAATGGTAAGTAGAAAAGATATACTTGGATGTACTTTTCACTTATTAGGGACTTATTGTATTTCTAGTGTTTTATTATTATACCGCCGCCTCTTTGAGCTGTAATTTGACCCACTTAACATGCTTCAAAACTCACCTAATTGGACACACACATCAGGACTGGCGAAAATTGCGATCTAATCAAAAAACCAAACCCCAAAACTCAAAATTGCGCTCTAGCGCCCCCTAGGAAGAAAGCACAGACAAAACTGCCTGTAACTCCCAGTAGGAATGTCGTAGACACATGAAACAAAAACTTCTATGTAAGTTTCACTTAGACCTAGATTTCATACACTGACAACCCCCAGCAAAAATCAGCAGGAAGTTTGCAATTCCCCCTTCAAAACAAAAGTTGATTAAAAACAGTCACCATTTTTCAAACATGATCTCTTCTGAGCGCGTTTGTCGTGTCGGCTTCAAACTAGCACAGGAGAGAGATTGAAGCCTTCTGATTACAAGTTGATGAAAGAGTTTTAATTACTGCTCTGGTTTGGATTTTATGAGCCTTCAAAGTCGCTCCCGCCCATCGCTGCTTGCAGCTTTAATTAGCATTAGTTTTACTATGTATTGAATATTACGATATGAAGTATATATACTCATACTGACTTATTATATATGATGTAATATGAAATGTATATACTCATACTTACTTATTACATATACAGTAATATGAAATGTATATACCATGTTGTATGTATGTATGTATATATATGTATGTATGTATGTATGTATATATGTATATATGTATGTATGTATGTATGTATATATATGTATGTATGTATGTATGTATATATGTATGTATGTATGTATGTATATATATGTATGTATGTATGTATGTATGTACAAACCCGTTTCCATATGAGTTGGGAAATGGTGTTAGATGTAAATATAAACAGAATACAATGATTTGCAAATCCTTTTCAAGCCATATTCAGTTGAATATGCTACAAAGACAACATATTTCATGTTCAAACTCATAAACATTTTTTTTTTTTTTGCAAATAATCATTAACTTTAGAATTTGATGGCAGCAACACGTGCCAAAGAAGTTGGGAAAGGTGGCAATAAATACTGATAAAGTTGAGGAATGCTCATCAAACACTTATTTGGAACATCCCACAGG
>NC_084751.1:6546819-6551819 GCF_033978785.1 Entelurus aequoreus
CAGCATGCACCTGGCTGCGACAGGTGTCACGTGACTCACTTCTTGCCGAGCTGCCGCGACACGTCACACCTGCGGAAGCCATCCAAGTCGAAGAGTCTCTTGGCCAAGCGTTTGGCGGCGGCCATGTTGGCGAGGTGGCTGGCGTTGGTGAGCGTGTCGGCGCTGAGGTGGTGGTCCCACTGCGCCACCTGCTGGTCCCTGCTGCCAATGGAGAGCGCGGGTATGAGTGGATATGCAAATGAGGTCGTGATACGCTAGCTTAGCATTTGACTTCAACGTAGTACTTTGTGTTTTTCTTTGAAGATTCCGACACGCTCAGAGGCACGTGGCCCCATGGCTCAGGTAGCACTTCCTGTTCAGTGGAAGACCACCGGTGCCACTTAGTGATGCCACACTGGTACTGCACCTTCTTTCCTTGTTACTTTCAGGATTATTTGGAATCATCGCTCCTCAAAATGGCCAAAACAACAATGGGAGTTGGGGAAGTTCAGCGAGGTCCTGGGATCATGGCTGGGTCTGCTGGAAGAACTTCTGTCCCACAGGTAACGTTCACATCCATAAGTGCTCGCACAACATGTCCACAATGCTCACTACCGATCCAACGCCACAAGCTAATTCCCTGGTACATGATGACCTTGAACGCCGGACAATGGGAGCAGCCGGGGCAGTATTGCAGTCTCTCTGCCGCACTGTGGTGACCAACCAGAGCTGAGCCAGAAGGCAAAGCTCTCGGTCTACCGAGCTATCTACATTCCTACTCTCACCTAAGGTCATGAAGTGTGGGTCATGACCCAAAGAATAAGATGGCGGCCAAAATGAGTTTCCTCAGTAGGGTGGCTGGCATCTCCCTTAGAGATAGGGTGAGACGTTGAGTCACCCGAGAGAGACTCGGAGTAGAGCCACTGCTCCTTGGCTTGGAAAGGAGCCAGCTTAGGTGGTTGGGGCATCTCGTGCGGATGCCTCACGAGCGTCTCCCTAGGGAGGTCCTCCTTGCACGTCCCACTGGGAGGAGACCCCGGGGCAGGCCAAGGACCAGATGGGGGGATTACATCTCCTCTCTGGCCTGGGAACGCTCCGGGATTCCCCAGGAGGAAGTTGCTAATGTTGCTCTGGAGAGGGAAGTCTGCTGGAGCTGTTGTCCCCGCGACCCCATTAGCGCTTGAAGATGGATGGATGGATGATGACCTATGACCCGCAGCTACAGGAAGACAAAATGGCGGACAAAGTATGACAGATTTCTCTTCACAAAGACAAATAACTTCAATTTTGGAAGCAGATTGCTTGTCATGGCGTACGTCTGCCATAATGGACTCTCCTCGCTCCGATAGTTAGCTTGTAAGCTAACAACAACAAAAGAGCTGTCGAGTTTCAGAAAATGACTAGAGTGAAACTACTTTCACCATGCGTTCCAGTTTTTAAACATCCATTTAACCCGTTTCAACCTGGATTTATATTGATGTCCTCACCTCCCTCCCCCTCTCCAAGTGGATTCTAGGGACTCTTTATTCACCCTGAGGGTGCTCTAAATGGATCTGTAACTCTGACAGTGTTGGGTCCATATGTCCACTGTCAGCGTTAAGGACACACCTTGACATTACTTCTGCTTTAGGGGGTCTAAATGTACAAGTCTGCAACTGACACACATTACACATAGAGTCTCTTTTTCAAGGGTGAAGTCGCCAAGAGGAGAGGCAGAAACATGTTACACAGCTTTGCAACAAATACAGCACAAGGATAGACTGTAAAAGAGTACATGTTACCTAGGGAACGCAAGGAGAATAAGCGAGTACAGTCAACAAAATGAGGTGTGCATCATCACCGCCACTTTCTGAAATGGGGTGTGAATGGAGATGGTATGTACCCAGCTCTAAATGATTTTATTGAACCCTGTCGTTTGAAAATGGAAGTGTTGCTTTGTCCCCGACATCTTCAGAATGCAAACTTCAAATGTTCTCCACTGCTAAAATAACCTTTTCTTGAACCTATTTGTAGTTACTTGCTAATCAATAGTTCCTACGCTGTATTCATTAGAGGTGGGGAAATCATCGATTTCTGAATGCATCGCAATTCGGACTGAAAATGGACTAGTAAAGGACAATAATCGATTATTTATTTATCGTCAATAAAAACATTCCGACAGTTGTAAATCTGCAGCGAGAGATCCGACCAGCTCCTTTATTATCTTCTGCACACATTTCTATTAAAGGCCTACTGAAATGAAATGTTGTTATTTAAACGGGGATAGCAGATCCATTCTATGTGTCATACTTGATCATTTCGCGATATTGCCATGTTTTTGCTGAAAGGATTTAGTAGAGAACATCGACGATAAAGTTTGCAACTTTTGGTCGCTGATAAAAAAAAAAGCCTTGCCTGTAGCGGAAGTAGCGTGACGTCACAGGTTGAAAGTAGCGTGACGTCACATGTTGAAAGTAGCGTGACGTCACATGTTGAAAGTAGCGTGACGTCACAGGTTGAAAGTAGCGTGACGTCACAGGTTGAAAGTAGCGTGACGTCACATGTTGAAAGTAGCGTGACGTCACAGGTTGAAAGGCTCCTCACATTTACCCATTGTTTACACCAGCAGCGAGAGCGATTGGGACCGAGAAAGCGACGATTACCCCGTTAATTTGAGCCAGGATGAAAGATTTGTGGATGAGGAAAGTGACAGTGAAGGATTAGAGTGCAGTGCAGGACGCCAGGGTGTATCTTTTTTCGCTCTGACCGTAACTTAGGTACAAGCTGGCTCATTGGATTCCACACTTTCTCCTTTTTCTATTGTGGATCACGGATTTGTATTTGAAAGCACCTGGGATACTATATCCTCTTGAAAATGAGAGTCCAGAACATGAGATGGACATTCACAGTGACTTTTATCTCCACGACAATACATCGGTGAAGCACTTTAGCTACGGAGCTAACATGATAGCATCGTGGTTAACTGCGGATAGAAACAGAAGAAATAAGCCCCTGACTGGAAGGATAGACAGCAGATCAACTATACTATTATTACTTCTACTATCAGGAGACACCGAACCAAACACTGGACATGTAACTACACGGTTAATGCTGTGCCGCCTGTCGAAGCCTAGCAATGCTGTTGCTAACGACGCCATTGAAGCTAACTTAGCTACGGGACCTCGTCAGAGCTATGATAAAAACATTAGCTCTCCACCTACGCCAGCCCTCATCTGCTCATCAACACCCGTGCTCACCTGCGTTCCAGCGATCGACGGCGCGACGAAGGACTTCACCCGATCATCGATGCGGTCGGCGGCTATCGTCGGATAGTGTGTCTGCTATCCAAGTCAAAGTCCTCCTGGTTGTGTTGCTGCAGCCAGCCGCTAATACACCGATCCCACCTACAACTTTCTTCTTTGCAGTCTCCATTGTTCATTAAACAAATTGCAACAGATTCACCAACACAGATGTCCACAATACTGTGGAATTATGACATGAAAACAGAGCTTTTTGTTTTGTGATACAATGTGTACCAATACTTCCGTTCAATCCGTGACGTCACGCGCATACGTCATCATACATACGTCATCATACATACGTCATCATACATACGTCATCATACATACGTCATCGTACATACGTCATCATACATACGTCATCATACATACGTCATCATACATACGTCATCATACATACGTCATCGTACATACGTCATCGTACATACGTCATCGTACATACGTCAGCGTACATACGTCATCGTACATACGTCATCGTACATACGTCATCGTACATACGTCATCATACATACGTCATCATACATACGTCATCATACATACGTCATCATACATACGTCATCCTACATACGTCATCGTACATACGTCATCGTACATACGTCATCATACATACGTCATCATACATACGTCATCCTACATACGTCATCATACATACGTCATCCTACATACGTCATCGTACATACGTCATCGTACATACGTCATCATACATACGTCATCATACATACGTCATCCTACATACGTCATCATACGTACGTCATCATACATACGTCATCATACATACGTCATCATACGTACGTCATCATACCGAGACGTTTTCAGCCGGATATTTCTTGGGAAATGTAAAATGTGACTTTCTAAGTTAACCCGGCTGTATTGGCATGTGTTGCAATGTTGCGATGTCATCATTGATATATCAACTATCAGACTGCGTGGTCGCTAGTAGTGGCTTTCAGGAGGACTTTAAATGCCATTTTTATTACAAAAGTACTGTTTTTGAAAGTTGTGAGTGATAAATGCTTATTTTATGTTAAACTGCGTGAGGCTCGGCAGTTGGGTATTATAAAATACCATTTTAGCAAATAGAATATCACTTTAGCAAAAAAAAATAAAATTTTAGCAAATAAAATATTGTTTTAGTAAATAAAATATAATTTTAGCAAATGAAATATCATTTTAGCAAAGCCTGCTAGCTAAACTGGCTTGTCGTCGTCAAACAGTTGTGACTAAATGTTGTTTATATTGAAAGTTGTTTCTATTGCTGCTCTTTGGGAGGGGGGTGTATATACCTTTTTTATACCAATATACACATATACCTATATATATATATATGTACCTATACTGTACATACCTTTATATACCTATATACATCCATCCATCCATCTTCTTCCGCTTATCCGAGGTCGGGTCGCGGGGGCAGCAGCCTAAGCAGGGAAGCCCAGACTTCCCTCTCCCCAGCCACTTGGTCCAGCTCTTCCCGGGGGATCCCGAGGCGTTCCCAGGCCAGCCGGGGACATAGTCTTCCCAACGTGTCCTGGGTCTTCCCCGTGGCCTCCTACCGGTCGGACGTGCCCTAAACACCTCCCTAGGGAGGCGTTCGGGTGGCATCCTGACCAGATGCCCGAACCACCTCATCTGGCTCCTCTCCATGTGGAGGAGCAGCGGCTTTACTTTGAGCTCCTCCCGGATGACAGAGCTTCTCACCCTATCTCTAAGGGAGAGCCCCGCCACCCGGCGGAGGAAACTCAT
>NC_084751.1:6556819-6676819 GCF_033978785.1 Entelurus aequoreus
CTGACAGCGGGTCGGATGATAGTTCCGTGATGGTGATGAGTTCTGGAGCGCATGTGCCAGTTTGATTCTCAGTAGTGGTGATCCAAATTCCTCCAAATCTCTTTGTGTCACGGCCTGGTCTAGAGGGTCTGTGGCTGCCAGATGAAGGTTGCAGAACCTTTGCTGGTGACTTCCTGGAGAACCTAAAGGTGGGAATGTCAGCTTGGGACTGGAGCTGCAAGAAGAGCCTGGACTCTGCTGTCGGCTGTGGGGATCACACGCAGGACTGCCTAAAGTCTTAACATTGGACTTGTGCACATAACGAAAGGTGACTACAGAACTCTTCCCATCAGGGACCTCCTTCCTGAAGCTGGTGGAGGCAACCTTTGAGGACGTAATCACGCCATATTGTTGACTCTCGCATTGTGTGACGGTAGAAGAACTGCTAGCTGGCTGGAGCTGAGAACCGCCAGGCTCTTGGAGCTGAGAACCGCCAGACTCTTGGAGCAGATGAGGAGCAGCGCTGGACCTAGTGGAGGTTTGACAAGTGGTCCCCCTGCTGAGCTGGGACATGAGCTCCTCAGTGCTGTCTTTAAGTCCTGAATGGTCCAGAGGAGCACCCTTTTCATCTTCTCCAAAAGTCTTCTTACCTCCATTTGGATCAGAAGCTGACCTCACTTCCAGGTACAGATGGAGGACTTTCTCTGACTGGGACATGGCCGCCTTTTGGTCTCGGACCTTCTCAGTTTACACCTGTGGCAAACAATACAGAACTAAATAATCTGTAGACCAACATAGAACTAAATCTGTAGACCAACATAGAACTAAATCATTGTAAAGTTTTGACATTAAGATGTGAGTAAAGACATGAGGACATGAGTTTAGACATGAGAACATGAGTTTAGACATGAGAACATGAGTTTAGACATGAGAACATGAATAAAGACATGAGAACATGAATGAAGGCATGAGAACATGAGTTTAGACATGAGAAAATTAATAAAGACATGAGGACATGAGTGAAGACATGAGAACATGAATAAAGACATGAGGACATGAGTGAAGACATGAGAACATGAATGAAGACATGAGAACATGAGTTTAGACATGATAAAATTAATAAAGACATGAGGACATGAGTGAAGACATGAGAACATGAATGAAGACATGAGAACATGAGTGAAGACATGAGAACATGAATGAAGACATGAGAACATGAGTTTAGACATGAGAAAATTAATAAAGACATGAGGACATGAGTGAAGACATGAGAACATGAATAAAGACATGAGGACATGAGTGAAGACATGAGAACATGAATGAAGACATGAGAACATGAGTTTAGACATGAGAAAATTAATAAAGACATGAGGACATGAGTGAAGACATGAGAACATGAATGAAGACATGAGAACATGAGTTTGGACATGAGAAAATTAATAAAGACATGAGAACATGAGTGAAGACATGAGAACATGAATAAAGACATGAGAACATGAATAAAGACATGAGCACATGAGTGAAGACATGAGAACATGAATGAAGACATGAGAACATGAGTTTAGACATGAGAAAATTAATAAAGACATGAGGACATGAGTGAAGACATGAGAACATGAATGAAGACATGAGAACATGAGTTTAGACATGAGGACATGAGTGAAGACATGAGAACATGAATGAAGACATGAGAACATGAGTTTAGACATGAGAAAATTAATAAAGACATGAGGACATGAGTGAAGACATGAGAACATGAATAAAGACATGAGGACATGAGTGAAGACATGAGAACATGAATGAAGACATGAGAACATGAGTTTAGACATGAGAAAATTAATAAAGACATGAGGACATGAGTGAAGACATGAGAACATGAATGAAGACATGAGAACATGAGTTTAGACATGAGAAAATTAATAAAGACATGAGAACATGAGTGAAGACATGAGAACATGAATAAAGACATGAGAACATGAATAAAGACATGAGGACATGAGTGAAGACATGAGAACATGAATAAAGACATGAGAACATGAATAAAGACATGAGGACATGAATAAAGACATGAGAACATGAATAAAGACATGAGGACATGAGTGAAGACATGAGAACATGAATAAAGACATGAGAACATGAATAAAGACATGAGGACATGAGTGAAGACATGAGAACATGAATAAAGACATGAGAACATGAATAAAGACATGAGGACATGAGTGAAGACATGAGAACATGAATAAAGACATGAGAACATGAATAAAGACATGAGGACATGAATAAAGACATGAGAACATGAATAAAGACATGAGGACATGAGTGAAGACATGAGAACATGAATAAAGACATGAGAACATGAATAAAGACATGAGGACATGAGTGAAGACATGAGAACATGAGTGAAGACATGAGAACATGAATAAAGACATGAGGACATGAGTGAAGACATGAGAACATGAATAAAGACATGAGAACATGAATAAAGACATGAGGACATGAGTGAAGACATGAGAACATGAATAAAGACATGAGAACATGAATAAAGACATGAGGACATGAGTGAAGACATGAGAACATGAATAAAGACATGAGAACATGAATGAAGACATGAGTGAAGACATGAGAACATGAATAAAGACATGAGAACATGAATAAAGACATGAGTGAAGACATGAGAACATGAGTGAAGACATGAGAACATGAATAAAGACATGAGTGAAGACATGAGAACATGAGTGAAGACATGAGAACATGAATAAAGACATGAGGACGAGAGTGAAGACATGAGAACATGAATAAAGACATGAGAACATGAATAAAGACATGAGGACATGAGTGAAGACATGAGAACATGAATAAAGACACGAGAACATGAGTTTAGACATGAGAACATGAATAAAGACACGAGAACATGAGTTTAGACATGATGACATGAGTAAAGAAATGAGAAGATGAATAAAGACATGAAAGATGAGTGAGTGATGTATGATGTCATATTTCCTGGTCTTTCCTTCTTCTTCCTCTGACAGAATGATCTCTTTGTAGCTTGTTGCTAACTTTAGCTTTCTACTTGCTAACACGTCACATGACGACAAGTCATGTGTTCATGTGCCCGTCGCCACCATGATGCTAGCCCAGTGTAGCATGAGCTGCTATGCTAAGATGCTAGCTGATTGTGGCATGAGCTGCTATGCTAATATGCTAGCTGAGTATAGCACGTGCTGCTATGCTAAGATGCTACCTGATTGTGGCATGAGCTGCTATGCTAATATGCTAGTTGAGTATAGCATGTGCTGCTATGCTAAAATGCTAGCTGAGTGTAAAATGAGCTGCTATATTATTATGCTAAAATGCTAGCCGAGTGTAGCATGAGCTGCTATGCTAAAATGCTAGCCGAGTGTAGCATGAGCTGCTATGCTAAGATGCTATATGAGTGTAGCATGAGATGCTATGCTAAGATGCTAGCTGAGTGTAGCATGAGATGCTATGCTAATATGCTAGCTGAATGTAGCATGTGATGCTATGCTAAGATGCTAGCTGAGTATAGCATGTGATGCTATGCTAAGATGCTAGCTGAGTGTAGCATGTGATGCTATGCTAAGATGCTAGCCGAGTGTAGCATGTGATGCTATGCTTAGATGCTAGCTGAGTGTAGCATGTGATGCTATGTTAAGATGCTAGCCGAGTGTAGCATGTGATGCTATGCTTAGATGCTAGCTGAGTGTAGCATGTGATGCTATGTTAAGATGCTAGCCGAGTGTAGCATGTGATGCTATGCTAAGATGCTAGCTGAGTGTAGCATGTGATGCTATGCTAAGATGCTAGCTGAGTGTAGCATGTGCTGCTATGCTAAAATGCTAGCCGAGTGTAGCATGAGCTGCTATGCTAAGATGCTATATGAGTGTAGCATGAGCTGCTATGCTAAGATGCTATATGAGTGTAGCATGAGATGCTATGCTAAGATGCTAGCTGAGTGTAGCATGTGATGCTATGCTAAGATGCTAGCTGAGTGTAGCATGATGTGCTATGCTAACAGGTGTGCTAGCATGCTAAATGTGCCTGCAGAGGTCACACAACTTTTGGCGCCAAGGTGAAGTGTGCGTGACAGGAAGTTGATGATGATGATGATGATGAAGAGACTCACCACCAGCTTCACGTGCACCAACGCTGCAGTCGTCCTCCTGGTGCGCGTGCACGTGGCGTCAGGTGCATGCAGACTGTGATGCTGACGCCCGTGGGAGCGTGCGCAGTGCGTGCGTGTCACGCGCACGCTGCTGCAGTGCACGAGCGAGCTGCTTGGCGGGAAGTGGCGGACACGTGCACCTGCGGCCTGGAGGAAGACGATGATGACGTCATGTACACGCTGAGCCAGCAGGTGGCGCCACTCTCACGCGCACACAAGCAGTGACCTTTCACCTGGTGTCAGCAGTCACATACGTCATCATCAGGAAATACAATTGAATATTGATAAGTCAATGGATGATTGACATATGAATATACATGTTGAGTCAATGGATGATTGACATATGAATATTGATAAGTCAATGGATGATTGACATATGAATATTGATAAGTCAATGGATGATTGACATATGAATATACATGTTGAGTCAATGGATGATTGACATATGAATATTGATAAGTCAATGGATGATTGACATATGAATATTGATAAGTCAATGGATGATTGACATGTTGGATCATTCAATCCTAACTCAAGGACCAATTTTACATTTCAGAAGTGGACACACAATTGGCTGGCGTACAAGGGGCGTGGTATAAAAGGGGCGTGGCTTGAAGGATCAGACACCTTTTTTTCTTAATGTCCTTTTTAAAATGTTTCAACTATTGGAATGTATATTTGTCAATAATTGTGTCAGGTGACGAACCTTGCAAAGTTCAGTGCTGATAAGACTTAGGCCACGCCCCCTCCGTACATTGCACCCCTTCACAATAAGAGTGTGTTCTCCTTGAAGTAGGAAACACTGAACAGGTATGGCTGGGTTGGTAGTGCCAGCAACATACTTGCCAACCTCCTGAGATTCAGGACCTCTCCCGAAGACCTCCTGGGACACATTTTCTCACGAAATTCAGGCGGAGCTGAGTGAGGACAGCCTGTTTTCACGTCCGCTTTCCCACGATATAAACAGCGTGCATGGCCAATGACATCATAACTGCAGAATGATGGAGGGCGAGGTCTTGCTTTCTTATGTGGGATTATTGTTAGGCACTTTCATTAACACACAACAACACACAACAACACACGTCACCTTTTCCTCTACCGTAAAGCAGTTCGTCTGCCGTAAACAGCAATGTTGTGACACTCTTAAACAGGACAATACTGCCATCTAGTGTACATATGTGACAGTAACATCTACTGTACATATTTGACAATAACATTTACTGTACATATGTGACAATAACATTAATGGCTCTTAGAGAGTGCAGTGCACAACTGTGCACACAACAAGGAGACGAAGCAGAAGAAGGAGGAAGATACAGAAGGAGGAGGAAGATACAGAAGGAGGAGGAAGATATAGAAGGAGGAGGAAGATACAGAAGGAGGAGGAAGATACAGAAGGAGGAGGAAGATATAGAAGGAGGAGGAAGATACAGAAGGAGGAGGAAGACAAAGAAGAAGGAGGAAGATACAGAAGGAGGAGGAAGACAAAGAAGAAGGAGGAAGATACAGAAGGAGGAGGAAGATACAGAAGGAGGAGGAAGACAAAGAAGAAGGAGGAAGATACAGAAGAAGGAGGAGGAAGATACAGAAGGAGGAGGAAGACAAAGAAGAAGGAGGAAGATACAGAAGAAGGAGGAGGAAGATACAGAAGGAGGAGGAAGACAAAGAAGAAGGAGGAAGATACAGAAGGAGGAGGAAGACAAAGAAGAAGGAGGAAGATACAGAAGGAGGAGGAAGATACAGAAGGAGGAGGAAGATACAGAAGGAGGAGGAAGATATAGAAGGAGGAGGAAGATACAGAAGGAGGAGGAAGATACAGAAGGAGGAGGAAGATATAGAAGGAGGAGGAAGATACAGAAGGAGGAGGAAGACAAAGAAGAAGGAGGAAGATACAGAAGGAGGAGGAAGACAAAGAAGAAGGAGGAAGATACAGAAGGAGGAGGAAGATACAGAAGAAGGAGGAAGATACAGAAGAAGGAGGAAGATACAGAAGGAGGAGGAAGATACAGAAGAAGGAGGAAGATACAGAAGAAGGAGGAAGATACAGAAGAAGGAGGAAGATACAGAAGGAGGAGGAAGATACAGAAGAAGGAGGAAGATACAAAAGGAGGAGGAAGATACATAAGAAGGAGGAAGATGGATGGACCTGGATAGACCTGGATGGACCTGGATAAACCTGGATAGACCTGGATAGACCTGGATGGACCTGGATAGACCTGGATGGACCTGGATAGACCTGGATGGACCTGGATAAACCTGGATAGACCTGGATAGACCTGGATAGACCTGGATGGACCTGGATAGACCTGGATGGACCTGGATAGACCTGGATAGACCTGGATGGACCTGGATGGACCTGGATAGACCTGGATGGACCTGGATAAACCAGGATAGACCTGGATAGACCTGGATAGACCTGGATGGACCTGGATAAACCTGGATGGATCTGGATAGACCTGGATGGACCTGGATAAACCTGGATAGACCTGGATAAACCTGGATGGACCTGGATAGACCTGGATAGACCTGGATGGACCTGGATAGACCTGGATGGACCTGGATAAACCTGGATGGATCTGGATAGACCTGGATGGACCTGGATAAACCTGGATAGACCTGGATAAACCTGGATGGACCTGGATGGACCTGGATGGACCTGGTTAGACCTGGATGGACCTGGATGGACCTGGATGGACCTGGTTAGACCTGGATAAACCTGGATAGACCTGGATGGACCTGGATAGACCTGGATAAACCTGGATGGACCTGGATGGACCTGGATAGACCTGGATAAACCTGGATGGACCTGGATGGACCTGGTTAGACCTGGATAAACCTGGATGGACCTGGATGGACCTGGATGGACCTGGTTAGACCTGGATGGACCTGGATGGACCTGGATGGACCTGGTTAGACCTGGATAAACCTGGATAGACCTGGATGGACCTGGATGGACCTGGATAGACCTGGATAAACCTGGATGGACCTGGATGGACCTGGTTAGACCTGGATAAACCTGGATGGACCTGGATGGACCTGGATGGACCTGGTTAGACCTGGATAAACCTGGATAGACCTGGATGGACCTGGATGGACCTGGATAGACCTGGATAAACCTGGATGGACCTGGATGGACCTGGTTAGACCTGGATAGACCTGGATAGACCTGGATGGACCTGGATGGACATTTGATGACATCACCACAGAGGGTGTTCAGCATCACCACAGAGGGTGTTATATATGTATATATATATATATATATATATATATATATATATATATATATATATATATATATATATATATATATATATATATATATATATAATGTAGTAACAGACACCTTCATAACAATATGTAATAAAGTATATATATATATATATGTATATATATATATATATATATATATATATATATATATATATATATATATATATATATATATATATATATATATATATATATATATATATAATGTAGTAACAGACACCTTCATAACAATATGTAATAAAGTATATATATATATATATATATATATATATATATATATATATATATATATATAATGTCGTAACAGACACCTTCATAACAATATGTAATAAAGTATATATTAAGGCTGAAACGACGCGTCGACGTCATCGGTTACGTAAATACGTCGACGCCGTTTTTGTGCGTCGACGCGTCGCATAATGACGTCACACTACCGTCATGGCGAAGCGCAAAGCAGACGATCAAAGCAGACGATCAAAGCAGACGATGCGAGCGGTGCGAGCGAGGGGGGAAAAGCATGCCAAAAGTGGTCAAAAGTGTGGGAGTATTTCAATACACGGCCTAATAATGTTGTTGTATGCACACTGTGTCGAGCGGAAATGGCCTATCATAGCAGCACAACGGCTATGAACGAACATTTGAAAAGAAAACCATCAACCATCAACTAGTCAATCGTCCGCGTGAGCATACGTTGTCATCATTACACAAAAACATGAATGTGTCATTTGTATCTGCTAGGGGTGTAACGGTACGTGTTTTGTATTGAACCGTTTCGTACGGGGCTTTCGGTTCGGTACGGGGATGTACCGAACGAGTTTCTAAGCTAAAGCTAAAGTCTTAACAAGCTGCTTTGCTCCTTCTGCTTCTGTCTCAGCACGCAGCATTGTCCCACCCACACAACCATCTGATTGGTACACACAAAGCGCTATCAGCTAATCAGCAGTGCGTATTCAGAGCGTTAGCAGCCAATCAGCAGTGCGTATTCAGAGCGCATGTAGTCAGCGCTTCAGCGTGGAGCAGATAGGTGTTTAGCAGGTGAGCATCAGGCAGCGGACTCTCCCCAAATGATAATAAACACCTCCCAGTCAACTACTAGTAACATCACTATGAGCCCGTTGACCTTCTAGAAACTTAAACTGCAGCTCAGCTCACTCGCAGTCCTGGCTTGAGGTGAAGGCTAATTAGCTCTCAGTTCCAGCCACATCGACCCCTTCTGTTTGCTATTTTCAGCTGCTGGGAATATTGTAAACAAGAAAAGAACCAGAGCATGTAGACATGCTAACCTTTCTTCATTACAACTGTTAGACACTCACTGGAATGAGTAGAATTGGTTATTGTGTACTGTGTTGGACTGGATGTTTATTTTGCACATTTTAAAAGCAATACTTAATGTTTACAGTGCTCCAGAATATTTAGATTGGCACTTTTTTGTATTGGATGTTTATCTTTATTTTTGCACATTTTAGCAAATAAGCAATACTTTCACTTTTGTTGAAATGTTTACACTGTTGTTACAGAATATTTCGTTTTGCACTTTTTTGTATTGGATGTTTATCTTTATTTTTGCACATTTTAAAGCAAAATAAGCAATACTTTTACTTTTGAAATGCTTATACTATTGCAGAATATTAAGATTTGCACTGGATGTTGACTTTTATATTTGCACATTAAAAAGCAAATAAGCTACTTTTAATTTTGTTAAATGTTAAAAGTTTTAAATGTTTACATTGTTACAGAATATTTAGTCATGTTGTTGTCAATGTTGACTGAGTGGCCATACTTCTTTTTTTTGGTAAATAAAAGCCATGCCTTTTGAAAAAACGGGCCTACATTTATTTTTTCATCTTCATTTTGAATAAAAAAATAATCGGTAAAAGGAAAAACAATCTACAGAGTAATCGAAAAAAAATAATCTATAGATTAACCGATTAATCGAAAAAATTATCTATAGATTAATCGATAGAAAAATAATCGTTAGCTGCAGCCTTAGTATATATATATATATATATGTATATATATATATATAATGTCGTAACAGACACCTTCATAACAATATGAAATAAAGTATATATATATATATATATGTATATATATATATATATATATATATATATATATATATAATGTCGTAACAGACACCTTCATAACAATATGTAATAAAGTATATATATATATATGTATACAGCATATACATATATATATATGTATATATATATATACATATATATATATATACAGCATATACATATATATATATATATATACTGTATACATATATATATACTGTATACATATATATATATATATATATATATATATATATACGTATATATACATATATATATACTGTATACATATATATATATATATACTGTATACACATATATATATATATATGTATACGTTGTCATGACATTATTATTGTTGTTGTTGTGTCATGTTATTATATCTGTTGTGTCATGACATTATTATTGTTTTTGTGTCATGTTATTATATCTGTTGTGTCATGACATTATTATTGTTGTGTCATGTTATTATTGTTGTCGTGTAATGACATTATTATTGTTGTTGTGTCATGTTATTATTATTGTTGTGTCATGACATTATTATTGTTGTTGTGTCATGTTATTATTCCTGTTGTGTCATGACATTATTATTGTTGTTGTGTCATGTTATTATTTCTGTTGTGTCATGACAATATTATTGTTGTTGTGTCATGTTATTATTCCTGTTGTGTCATGACATTATTATTGTTGTTGTTGTGTCATGTTATTATTTCTGTTGTGTCATGACATTATTATTGTTTTTGTGTCATGTTATTATATCTGTTGTGTCATGACATTATTATTGTTTTTGTGTCATGTTATTATATCTGTTGTGTCATGACATTATTATTGTTTTTGTGTCATGTTATTATATCTGTTGTGTCATGACATTATTATTGTTGTGTCATGTTATTATTGTTGTCGTGTCATGACATTATTATTGTTGTTGTGTCATGTTATTATTATTGTTGTGTCATGACATTATTATTGTTGTTGTGTCATGTTATTATTATTGTTGTGTCATGACATTATTATTGTTGTTGTGTCATGTTATTATTATTGTTGTGTCGTGTCATTATTATTGTTGTTGTGTCATGTTATTATTTCTGTTGTGTCATGACATTATTATTGTTGTCGTGTCATGTTATTAATTCTGTTGTGTCATGACATTATTATTGTTGTTGTTGTTGTGTCATGACATTATTATTGTTGTTGTGTCATGACATTATTATTGTTGTTGTGTCATGTTATTATTATTGTTGTGTCATGTCATTATTATTGTTGTTGTGTCATGTTATTATATCTGTTGTGTCATGTCATTATTATTGTTGTTGTGTCATGTTATTATTATTGTTGTGTCATGTCATTATTATTGTTGTTGTGTCATGTTATTATTATTGTTGTGTTATGTCATTATTATTGTTGTTGTGTCATGTTATTATTTATGTTGTGTCATGACATTATTATTATTGTCGTGTCATGACAATATTATTGTTGTTGTGTCATGTTTTTATTATTGTTGTGTCGTGTCATTATTATTGTTGTTGTGTCATGTTATTATTCTGTTGTGTCATGACATTATTATTGTTGTTGTTGTGTCATGTTATTATTGTTGCTGTGTCATGACATTATTATTATTGTTGTTGTTGCGTCATGACATTATTATTATTATTTTTTTTTTTTTTTATAATGTCCTGCCCAGCTTCTCGGGCAAATCATATAGTAGATGTAGATGATCATATAGTAGATGTAGATGATCATATAGTAGATGTAGATGATCATATAGTAGATGTAGATGATCATATAGTAGATGTAGATGATCATATAGTAGATGTAGATGATCATATAGTAGATGTAGATGATCATATAGTAGATGTAGATGATCATATAGTTGATGTAGATGCCCATATCGGCTGTTCAGATTTACTTTACAAAAGAGAAGTGTAGGATACTTCTCTTGTTGCCTTACTTGTATTTTGACTTTATTAAATGTATTTATATTATCATTTGGTGCAGCCGGGCCGGAGCAGGAGGGGATAGAAAGAGAGAAAAAGGAAGACAGAGGGGGGAATTGTGGGGACAAGAGGGGGATTAGACAGAGAGACAAAAACAACAACAGCAAACACAACAACAACAACAACAACAGAGCAACATCAGCAAATAGGACATGTACAAATATGATGGTAAAAGTAATAGCAAATAAGCAGTTAGCGAAAATTTCAAAAAAAAAAAATACAGAAATGACAATGAGCATTATTACACTAAAAATGGAGCAATATGAATACCAATAGAAATAGTGCTATTGATAATAAACAATACCAGTACTTTACCTTTATTATCAACAATACAATTGTTCAAATGCAACAATACATATACGTAATGATAACTTGAGATACGAAAGAATGCAGAAAAATGGAGGGGAGGAAAGAGAAGCAACCTTAACCTTGTAGATTGTTATAGTAACAATAGGTTAAGCTTTGTCAGTGTCCATCCATCCATCCATCTTCAACCGCTTATCCGGAATCGGGTCGCGGGGACAGCAGCTCCAGCAAAGACCCCCAGACTTCCCTCTCCAGAGCAACATTTGCGACTTCCTCCTGGGGAATCCCGAAGCGTTCCCAGGCCAGAGAGGAGATGTAATCCCCCCATCTGGTCCTTGGCCTGCCGCGGGGCCTCCTCCCAGTGGGACGTGCAACGAGGACCTCCCTAGGGAGACGCTCGTGAGGCATCCGCACGAGATGCCCGAACCACCTAAGCTGGCTCCTTTCCAAGCGAAGGAGCAGCGGCTCTACTCCGAGTCTCTCTCGGGTGACTGCACTTCTCACCCTATCTCTAAGGGAGATGCCAGCCACCCTTCTGAGGAAACTCATTTCGGCCGCTTGTATCCGCGATCTTATTCTTTCGGTCATTACCCACACTTCATGACCATAGGTGAGAGTAGGGATGTAGATAGCTCGGTAGACCGAGAGCTTTGCCTTCTGGCTCAGCTCCCGTTTCGTCACAACAGTGCGGCAGAGAGACTGCAATACTGCCCCAGCTGCTCCGATTCTCCGGCTGATTTCCTTCTCCATCTTTCCCTCACTCGTGAACAAGACCCCGAGATACTTAAACTCCTCCACCTGGGACAGAGTCCTGTCCCCTACCCGGACTGTACAAACCATCGGTTTCCTGCTGAGAACCATGGCCTCAGATTTGGAGATGCTGATCCTCATTCCAGCCGCTGAACACTCGGCTGCGAACCGATCCAGTGAGAGCTGAAGGTCACGAACCGAAGGTGCCATCAGGACCACATCATCTGCAAACAGCAGTGACGCAACCTTTAGCCCCCTGAGACGTATACCCTCTCCGCCATGGCCACGACTCCGCCTAGAAATCCTGTCCATGAAAATCACAAACAGGATAGGTGACAGAGCGCAGCCCTGGCGGAGACCAACCCCCACTGGAAACGGATCCGACTTACATCCAAGCACCCGGACACAACTCTCGCTTTGGTTGTACAGAGATTGGATGGCCCTCAACAGGGTTCCCCTCAGTCCGTACTCCCTCAGCACCTCCCACAAGATCTCCCGAGGGACGCGGTCATACGCCTTCTCCAAATCCACAAAACACATGTAGACTGGATAGGCATACTCCCAGGCACTCTCCAGGATTCCCGCAAGCGTAAAGAGTTGGTCAGTTGTTCCACGACCAGGACGGAATCCACATTGCTCCTCTTGAATCTGAGGTTCGACTATCGGCCGGACCCTCCTTTCCAGTACCTTGGCGTAAACTTTCCCAGGGAGGCTGAGTAGTGTGATACCCCTGTAATTAGCACACACCCTCTGGTCCCCCTTTTTGAAAAGGGGAACCACCACCCCAGTCTGCCACTCCCTCGGCACTGTCCCAGACTTCCACGCAATGTTGAAAAGGCGTATCAACCAAGACAGCCCATCAACACCCAGAGCCTTCAGCATTTCTGGACGGATCTCGTCAACCCCCGGAGCTTTGCCACTGTGGAGTTGTCTAACTACCTCAGTGACTTCACTCCGAGAGATCGACGTCGATCCCCCATCATCCTCAGGCCCTGCTCCTATCAGGGAGGGTGTGTCTGATGTATTTGGGTTCAGGAGTTCCTCAAAGTGCTCTTTCCAACGCCCCACGACTTCCTCACTTGAAGTCAGCAAAGTCCCATTCCTGCCGTACACAGCTTGGATGGTTCCCTGCTTCCCCCTCCTGAGGTGCCGTATGGTCTTCCAGAACAGCTTTGGTGCCGCCCGATAGTCCTTCTCCATGGATTCCCCGAACTGCTCCCACACCCTCTGCTTAGCCTCGTCCACAGCCACGGCCGCTGCCCTTCGGGCCCGTCGGTACCTTGCAACTGCCTCCGGAGTCCCCTGGGATAACATACCCCGGTAGGACTCCTTCTTCAGTCGGACGGCTTCCCTGACCACCACTGTCCACCAGGGTGTTCGAGGGTTACCGCCCCTTGAGGCACCTAAGACCTTCTGGCCACAGCTCGCATCTGCAGCTTTAGCAATAGAGGCTTTGAACATTGCCCATTCCTGTTCAATGTCCCCAACCTCCACAGGGATGGCAGAGAAGTCCCGCCGGAGGTGGGAGTTGAAGTCCTTCCGGACAGAGGACTCCTCCAAACGTTCCCAGTTCACCCGCACTACACGCTTGGGTTTGCCAGGTCTGTCCAGAGGTTTCCCCCGCCATCTAACCCAACTCACCACCAGATGGTGATCAGTTGACAGTTCAGCCCCTCTCTTCACCCGAGTGTCCAAAACATACGGCCTCAGATCAGCTGATACGATTACAAAATCGATAATTGATCTTTGGCCTAGGGTGCTCTGGTACCAGGTACACCTATGAGCATCCTTATGCTTGAACATGGTGTTTGTTATCGCAAGTCCGTGACTAGCACAGAAGTCCAATAACAATCCACCACTCAGGTTCAGATCAGGGAGACCGTTCCTCCCAATCACGCCAGTCCAAGTATCACTGTCATTGCCCACGTGCGCGTTGAAGTCCCCCAGCAAGACTATGGAATCCCCTGCCGGCGCCCCATACAGGACCCCATGCAAGGTATCCAAGAAGGCTGAATACTCTGAACTCCTGTTTGGTGCGTATGCACAAACAACAGTCAGAGTTTTCCCCCCTCCAACCCTAAGGCGAAGGGAGGCGACCCTCTTGTCCACTGGGGTGAACTCCAACGTACAGGCACTCAGCCGGGGACTCGTGAGTATCCCCACACCCGCCTGTGCCCTCACACCCTGAGCAACTCCAGAAGTGAACAAGGTCCATCCCTTGTCCAGGAGTGTGGTTTCAGAGCCCTTGCTATGCGTAGAGGTAAGCCCCACCAGATCCAACCGGTAGCGCTCCACCTCTCGCACCAGCTCAGGCTCCTTCCCCACCAGCGTAGAGACGTTCCACGTCCCGAAAGTCAGCCTCTGCTGCCCCGAATTGGTCCGTCCGGAGCCTCCACTTTCACCGCCATCCACTTGGCAGTGTGCCATGTGTTATACCCAGTTTACCCTAGGGCAACAACATTAATATATGTTTGATGAAACGTGATTATGTGCATGAGTGTATGTGTGCATATGTACTTGTATATGTACAGTATGTGTATGTGTGCTTGTACAGTGAATGTATATGTACAGTATGTGTAAATGTGTGTTTGTACAGTGAATGTATATGTACAGTATGTGTATACAGTATGTGTGTTTGAACAGTGAATGTATATGTACAGTATGTGTAAATGTGTGTTTGTACAGTGAATGTATATGTACAGTATATGTATGTGTATGTTTGTACAGTGAATGCATGTGTAGTATGTGTATGTGTGTGTTTGTACAGTGAATGTATATGTACAGTATGTGTATACAGTATGTTTGTATAATGAATGTGCGTGTGGATGTACGAACTTTGAGTGTGTAAATATGTACTGTATTTATTTGTATATGTATGTGGGAGCGTAGGTACCTAAGTATGTATGTATGTGTGTATGTATGTGTGTGAGTATATGTGAACTTGCATGTACAATACATTTGACTCCCAGTGTGTGCGGGAGCCAGAGTACGGCCCCAGCCGCTCCCCGAGAACCCATCCCACAAACAGTATGTGTGGTGCCCAGGGAACCAGGGGCCACCGCCCCCACGCAGCCAAGCCGGACAGCGACAGGAACCCCAGAGCCCAGCCCACCGTGCCGCCCACAAGGGCCAGCAGCAGGCCGCAGACAGACGCACCCGGCAGAGGACAAGGCACGAGAAAAACAGGGGGCGGCCAGACCCCAAGCCAGCGAGAGACCACACCCCACACGGACAGAAAGGCGGGACGCCCCGCCCGAGGGGCCCGGAGACCCCCCGCAACCGGACGGGAAGACCACCCCCGCCCCACCGGCAACAGGGCCCCCACGAGCCCCCCCCCACCCCCGGAGAGCGCGGCGAGGCCAGCCCACGGCCACCCCACCCAAGCCGGCCGCCACAGGACCACCCAGCACAGGGCCACAGGAACCACCCACCCCACCCGCAGGGACCCCAACGATGGAGATGGAACAACCAGCAACCGCCCCGCCGAGTCCCCCCCCCCGAGGTAGGGGAATAAATAAATAAAATAAATAAATACATAATAATAATAATAATAATAATATTAATAAAATATATTTTTTTTTAAAAAGGGGAAAAAAATAAATAAATAAATAATTAAATCTATTTATAAAAAAAAAAAAAAAAATTTTTTAAATAAATAAATAAATAAAAAAAAGAATTAAAAGAAGATCACAGACATGCTGACACACAAGGTCGCTACCCCAACAACTGGCCGACTCGCAGCACCTCGGAATACCCTGCAGCACCAAGCCACCACAGTAGACGCAGGGACCAGACCTAGCAGGTCCCAACCAAGACGGCCACCCGGAAGGGATGGACGGCGGGACCCAGGAGCTCCAGACACGCAGTCCGGATGCAGTAGCCTGAGGCGCCGACCCCCACCCGACAGGCAGGCCCAGAACGTACCCCCAGAAATATACATACATATATATATACATACACATAAACATACACATGTACACATAAACGCACATACACATGCATACACATATATATACATACATACATACATACATACATACATACATACATACACACACACACATACACATACATATACACAGTTTGTCAGCCCCGACAACCACCACGCGCGCGCGCTGCCACCAGTCACAACATCAGCCACCCCCCTGCACCAGACCCAGCAGCCACGGGCGCCCACACCACAAACAAACGGCAGCAGAAACAGCAGCCACAACACCCACAGACAGCCAGCACCACCCAATCAAATCAAAGCGATCAAAAAATAAACCGCGACCGGCAACCACACGCCAACAGGATCACAGATACCAGCCAGCGCCAGCCCGCCAGCAAGCCCAAACGCCAACACGCAAACAAGAGACACCAACACCCCCCCCCCGCCAAGAGACCCCACCACCCCAACCCAAACCCGCACAAACACACCACCGCCCAAACAACCGAGACACAGTATCCAGACCAGACACGGGCGCCGCGCCGCCACCACATCAAGTCGCCAACAGAGACCCCACAGCGCAAGGTCGGGCCACACGGGCACGGACCCCACCCAACAGGAAGCGAGACCCGCGCGACGCCACACACAAATAAAAAAAAAAATTAAAAAAAAAAATATATATATATATATATACATACACATACATACATACATACATACATACACACACACACATATATATATATATACATACACATATATACACATAAAAAAATAAATAAATTAAAAAAAATAAAAATTAATAAAAGCCTGGCAGGCCACCAGAACGCAGTCCCCGGAATCCGCGCCGGCCGACGAGGCAATGAGGGGTGCGCCGAACCCCAACCCCCCCACATGCATGTGTACAAGGCCCCCAGAGTGTCTACTGTGTAGTTAAAATTAGGAGGTCAGCCATTACAGCCGACCTCCAGTCCCTATTGATGCGTGTACTGTAGCGTGAGTGAGATATGTATGCTTGTGGGAACTAATAATGCGATTAAAATTGGGGGACATCAAGGTCTTGGTGGGTCCCAACCAAGCCGAGCCCTCCAAATCCTAAGTGTCTAATATGCAGCTAAGATTGAGGGATGGCCGAGCAGGGGACAAGACAGGAGGACCGGAGCCCCATAGGAGGCATCCTCAACCCCCCGCCATGCCTCCCCGCAGGACAATCCCCCAAAGTCCTATATTTGTGTGACTGTGTGTGCTATAAGTAGGAGGAGTAGAGGGCCCGGACATCCCCCCCCAGTCCATGCGGCTGACAACCAGGAACTACGGCCAGGAAGCCGCCCCCCCCCCACGGCCCGTGACCCACACCAGACCACTTTAGCGTGACGTCACGCGAGCCCACCCCCCGCCAAACAAAGCCAGCCCCCGCCCGCCCCAACCCAACCCCGCAGAGCCCATACCAGCAACCAAACGCAGAAAAACTGCACAGCCCCATGCCCAATGCAAACACCGCATCCCGGCCATCCACACAGCAACGCACCCATACGAGTTCCGGCCAGGGGATGGTGCCCCCCAACTGGGGAAGAAGTCAATGCACCCCGTCCGCACGCCAGCCCCCAAACCAGCCGCCAAGCCAACGCCAGCCAGCCCCCACAACCCCACAAGCGCACAGATACCAGCCACAGTCCCCCAACCACTCCAACCCAACACAGCGACGCCAACCGCCGGCAGTACCACAGCAACCATCACCACCACCGCCCGTCCGCAGTACAAACACCCGCGGCCGCCGAAACCTGAAACAAAAAAAAAAGCGACCTACCCCGTAAACCACAACAACGCACACCCCCAGCTACCACAGAGGCCGCCAACCCACCTACCCCAACTCGTCCACATACAGGCCAATCGATCCACCGGACATCCACACCCATACACACACCTACACATACATACACACATACATACACACAAACACATATATGTATATACACATACATACACATACACACATGCATGCATATACACATACACACACATATATACACCTACATACATATACATATGCACACATATACACACACATACATACACCAAAACAAAACAAAAACAAAAAATATAAAAAATAAAAATAATAAATAAAATAAAATAAACCCTTTAAATTAAATAAAATAAAAATAAACATGAGGCCTGGTTGCCAACAGTGTCCAGCGCCACCAAACCCCGCAGCCATACCCGCACGTCCAGGCCCCCCCGCCCACCACCCACCAGGCACCCCATCCGGCAAAAAGCCATAAGGGCCCAGCCCCGCACCCACAGCCGGCATGCCATGGCATCTCTGCAGGCCTGGTGCCGCGATCGGCAATGCACACCGGGGCAGCGACACACACACATACACACACATACATACATACACACAGATTCCACCACACATACATACACACACACACACACACACACACACACACACACACACACACACACACACACACACACACACACACACACACACACACACACACACACACACACACACACACACACACACTCACACACACACACACGCACCTATATATACATGTATATAATTTAACAGAATAAATACAATTTATTAAATAGATAATTAAAAAAAAATATATATATAAGTATATATATAAATAAAATTAATAAATAAATAAGGGCGGAGTAAAACACAGGAGGGAGACCCCCGCAGGGCAGTCGGGCAGCACCGCCGGGGCCCCAACAAGGGAGGAAAGCAGCCCCCCCAACCCGGCACCAGGCAGGCACGCGTCATGACATTATTATTATTGTTGTTGTGTCATGTTATTATTATTGTTGTTGTGTTATACAATGTTGTTGTGTCATGTTATTTTAGTTGTTGTGTTATACAATGTTGTTGTGTCATGTTATTTTAGTTGTTGTGTTATACTATGATTGTTGTGTCATGTTGTTTCATCTTATTATTGTTGTTGTGTCATGTTATTATAGTTGTTGTGTTACACTATTATTGTTGTGTCCTAGTATTATTGCTGTTATATTGCGACCCTGAAAGGGACAAGCGGTAGAAAATGGATGGATGGAGGATATTGTTATCACGGTGTTGCATCGTGCAGTAAGAAGCGTGTCGTTGTGTACTTGTTGTTTTTCAAAGTTGTCATCATGATGCACACAAAAGTGTCTCCGCCCCTTTTTCCTTCCCGAATAGTGGGTCTGATGACGTCATCAGTGCTAGGCGCCACAGGGGCCAAGAAGACAGACGTCCTTTGACGTCGGCGGCCATCTTGTTGTCCAGCAGGGGACCAAGAAGAAGAAGAAGGAGAAAAAGAGGAAGAGGAAGAAGAAGAAGGAGAAGAAGAAAAAGGAGAAGAGGAAGAAGAAGAAGAGGAAGAAAAAGAAGAAGGAGAAGAAGAAGAAGGAGAAGAAGAAGAAGAAGAAGGAGAAAAAGAGGAAGAGGAAGAAGAAGAAGGAGAAGAAGAAAAAGGAGAAGAGGAAGAAGAAGAAGAGGAAGAAAAAGAAGAAGGAGAAGTAGAGGAAGAGGAAGAAGAAAGAAAGAAATAATAATAATCATCTTCCGACTCAGTTGAGCGCCAAGTCCAAGCGCGTGCACGGCCTCAGTGCAGGCGCGCCCCCCAGCGGCCGGAGCGCGCACGGCGAGGAGCAGCGAGTGCGCGCCCGGTGAGACCGCCGCTGAAGAGCAGACACGTCCGCGTGCACACTCAGGTAAGAAGAACCGAACCTTAATTCGCTCCAGTCGGAACCGAACCGTCGAACTCGCCGAAGAGGTCGCGTGCACGCGCATGAGCTCGGCCTCTGCATCTTTTCGCCTGACGTGCACGGGAGAGGTCGCGCGCGGACGTGTCACGCACACTTGGCGTGAAAAGGTGCGTGCGTGTTTGCGTGCACGTCGCCTTTTATTGAAGAAGCGCGGGCGTCGCTCGCTCGGCGCGTGCACGCGACAAAAAATGTCTCCATCCCTCGAGCACGTCGATCCTCGCGCCAACGTGCACGTCGCGCCTTTGTGTTCGTCTCACGCACGCGCTGCTTCCTTCTAGAACGCGAACAGGATCAGGTGCACGTGCACGTGACGACAATGTGATGGAGGCGCGTAACACCCCCGCCTTTGTTGACAGCTAGCCTGTTAGCTCGCTGCTAACATGACGTCATCGTGAGGTCACGTGACATGATTCCTGCTTCTGCAGGGGTGAAAGGTCAGCTTAGGCTCCGCCCACAGCAAACTGGGTCACAACCAATCGAGCAAAAGGGGGTCAAAGGGGGAGTGGTCAGATGGCGTTGATGATGTCATCAGAGGAAGCTCCGCCTCCTCCACATGTTAGCTGCCACAACGCCGAGGAGGAGGACGTGTGGTTGGCAAAGATGGCGTCGGCGCCATGATGGTCGCTTTAGCCATCTTGTGGGAGGTGAGGTTTGCCGGCGTGGTTACCACGGCAACCGTCAAGGCAAACAGGAAGTGACATCGTCACTATGACACGCCCCTCCCCCCAGCATGTGGAGCAGTTTATTTTGGGCTGGTGTCTATTTGAGGTCCGGCGGTAACACGACGCGTTGCTCCACCTCGTGTCCCTTCCACTACCTGTCTGTCAACTATGACATCACACCCGCTGACTCCGCCTCCTCTGTGCACGCCAGACCTCGCTCAGCATGGACTACACCACCGCAGCCAGCGCCACCATGAGCCTCAACGAGCACGTGCAGGTGACAGGTCAGTCATCTTTACAGGTCATGTGACCATGAGGCTCCGCCCCTTTAAAAGCTGCACTACAGATGGCCACGAGTGGGCGGGACTTCCATCTCATGCTTTAGTTTGCTTGTCACCTGTGCAACAACGACAATGATATCATAACCACCTGCATAATGACATGTATCGCACACGATATCACACACAAGTAAACACGCTGCGGGACTGCTTGTATCGCACACGATATCACACACAAGTAAACACGCTGCAGGACAGCTTGTATCGCACATGATATCACACACAAGTAAACACGCTGCAGGACAGCTTGTATCGCACACGATATCACACACAAGTAAACACGCTGCGGGACTGCTTGTATCGCACATGATATCACACACAAGTAAACACGCTGCATGACTGCTTGTATCGCACATGATATCACACACAAGTAAACACGCTGCGGGACTGCTTGTATCGCACATGATATCACACACAAGTAAACACGCTGCAGGACTGCTTGTATCACACATGATATCACACACAAGTAAACACGCTGCAGGACTGCTTGTATCGCACATGATATCACACACAAGTAAACACGCTGCAGGACTGCTTGTATCGCACATGATATCACACACAAGTAAACACGCTGCAGGACTGCTTGTATCGCACATGATATCACACACAAGTAAACACTCTGCGGGACTGCTTGTATCGCACATGATATCACACACAAGTAAACACTCTGCGGGACTGCTTGTATCGCACATGATATCACACACAAGTAAACACTCTGCGGGATTGCTTGTATCGCACATGATATCACACACAAGTGAACACGCAGCAGGACTGCTTGTATCGCATGAAAGTATTTATACTCATCAGAAGATTTATACTTATAAAAGTAATCAGAGTATTTATACCATGAAAGTATTCATACCCATGAAGGTATTTATACTAATCAGAGTATCTATGTTGAAAGTATTTATACTAATCAAAGTACTTATAGTACTATATAATCACAATAGTCATGACAGTATTTATACTAAAGTCAACCTGCTGCCATCTAGTGGAAGACAAAGTAAATGTCAAGTAACTTCTAGTCAAGCTGCTGCCATCTAGTGGCAGACAAAGTAAATGTCAAGTAACTTCTAGTCAAGCTGCTGCCATCTAGTGGCAGACAGAGTAAATGTCAAGTAACTTCTAGTCAACCTGCTGCCATCTAGTGGCAGACAAAGTAAATGTCAAGTAACTTCTAGTCAAGCTGCTGCCATCTAGTGGCAGACAGAGTAAATGTCAAGTAACTTCTAGTCAACCTGCTGCCATCTAGTGGCAGACAGAGTAAATGTCAAGTAACTTCTAGTCGAGCTGCTGCCATCTAGTGGCAGACAGAGTAAATGTCAAGTAACTTCTAGTCAAGCTGCTGCCATCTGGTGGCAGACAGAGTAAATGTCAAGTAACTTCTAGTCAAGCTGCTGCCATCTAGTGGCAGACAGAGTAAATGTCAAGTAACTTCTAGTCAACCTGCTGCCATCTAGTGGCAGACAGAGTAAATGTCAAGTAACTTCTAGTCAAGCTGCTGCCATCTAGTGGAAGACAGAGTAAATGTCAAGTAACTTCTAGTCAAGCTGCTGCCATCTAGTGGCAGACAGAGTAAATGTCAAGTAACTTCTAGTCAAGCTGCTGCCATCTAGTGGCAGACAGAGTAAATGTCAAGTAACTTCTAGTCAACCTGCTGCCATCTAGTGGCAGACAGAGTAAATGTCAAGTAACTTCTAGTCAAGCTGCTGCCATCTAGTGGAAGACAGAGTAAATGTCAAGTAACTTCTAGTCAAGCTGCTGCCATCTAGTGGCAGACAGAGTAAATGTCAAGTAACTTCTAGTCAACCTGCTGCCATCTAGTGGCAGACAGAGTAAATGTCAAGTAACTTCTAGTCAACCTGCTGCCATCTAGTGGCAGACAGAGTAAATGTCAAGTAACTTCTATTCAAGCTGCTGCCATCTAGTGGAAGACAGAGTAAATGTCAAGTAACTTCTAGTCAAGCTGCTGCCATCTAGTGGAAGACAGAGTAAATGTCAAGTAACTTCTAGTCAAGCTGCTGCCATCTAGTGGCAGAGTAAATGTCAAGTAACTTCTAGTCAAGCTGCTGCCATCTAGTGGCAGACAGAGTAAATGTCAAGTAACTTCTAGTCAAGCTGCTGCCATCTGGTGGCAGACAGAGTAAATGTCAAGTAACTTCTAGTCAAGCTGCTGCCATCTAGTGGCAGACAGAGTAAATGTCAAGTAACTTCTAGTCAAGCTGCTGCCATCTTGTGGCAGACAGAGTAACAGTTTAGAGGTGTTTGAATGGTTTGAGGTGCATGAAGAAGATTAAGATTAAAGATTAAAGTACCAATGACTGTCACAAGTGGTCGACCACCAGCCTGAAGAAGACCTGAGACTCTAGTCTGCCAATCCAGCCAAAGCTCTGGAAGGTGGAAGGACAGTTTTTGGAAGTCAGACCAGTTTGTCAGCTGGTCTTTTTGTTCTTTGCGACACATACACACCTGCCAGACACACCTGTCAGCTTGTAAATGTGCAGGTGAGGTGGACTCACCTTCTGGTCTTGTCTTCCCCGTGCAGCTTCTGCCAAGATGGAGAACGGCGCCGTGGACAAGGTACGTGTTTGGGTCCTTCAGCGAGGTGAGGAAGACCACTCACAGCTCGGTTGTCTTGCAGAATGTCGCAGGCCTCAAGTCACAAACCTGTGGAAGCAAGGTGGCTGCCAGACCTCAGCCAGGTATGGCAACTAGACTCCGCCCACCCCATTCAGTGCAAAGAAAATCAAGTCTTGATCCAGGACTTTCCATTCTTTGAATCCTGTTGCTGTCCCGGGTTTCAGACGTGACCAGTGGGCAAAGCAGTCCCGGCACTCCCAAGTCCCCTTCCAGTCAGGCACTCCCTGGAAAGTCAGTGGGCGACGCCCACAAAGTAAAGAAGGTGGCGGTTGTCCGCAGTACACCCAAGTCACCAGGTTCCCTGAAGAGTCGCCCCCCGGCTCCCCTGGCTGCCGCCACCACACCTGTACCCGACTTGAAAGGCGTCAAGTCCAAGATCGGATCAACAGAAAACATCAAGCACCAGCCGGGCGGCGGAAAGGTAACCTTGTGGGCGGAGCATAACAGACCAGTCCAGGGGTGCCCAAGTGTTTCTCACTGAGGGCCCCAGATCAATGGATGTGGGGGCCATTTTGATAGTTTTCACCTTGAAAACCAGAACGATATACAGATTTTAAAGACCTAGAACATAAACAATGCTGAAGAGCCAACGCCCAACTCAAATGCTAACAGTTAGCACGATGGCCAGATAGTGTTAATATGAGCAAAATGAGCTAAAAAAGCTAGCATGCTTACAGTTAGCATGAGTGAAATCTAAAAATCTATGGTCTTGGAATGACTTTCAAAAAGGTCTGAGCTTACCTGAACTCCTCTCGGTTCTCGTGGGACTTGTTTGTACTTAAACGTGATTGTTTTGGACCAGTCTCCAGTTTTTATGTTAATGTTGTAAGTCAATCAATCAATCAATCAATCAATCAATCAATCAAAGTTGACTTCTATAGCCCTTAATCACAAATGTCTCAAATGGCTGCACAAGCCACAACCACATCCTGGGCTCAGATCCCACATCAGGGCAAGGAAAAACTCAACCCAATGGGATACAATGAGAAACCCTGGAGGGGACCGCAGATGTGGGGACCCCCCTCCCCTCAAGTGGATCTAGTTAATAGTGTGAGAGCCCAGTCCATAGTGGATCTAACATAATAGTGTGAGAGTCCAGTCCATAGTGGATCTAACATAATAGTGTGAGAGTCCAGTCCATAGTGGATCTAACATAATAGTGTGAGAGTCCAGTCCATAGTGGATCTAACATAATAGTGAGAGAGTCCAGTCCATAGTGGATCTAACATAATAGTGTGAGAGTCCAGTCCATAGTGGATCTAACATAATAGTGTGAGAGTCCAGTCCATAGTGGATCTAACATAATAGTGTGAGAGTCCAGTCCATAGTGGATCTAGTTAATAGTGTGAGAGTCCAGTCCATAGTGGATCTAGTTAATAGCGTGAGAGTCCAGTCCATAGTGGATCTAACATAATAGTGAGAGTCCAGTCCATAGTGGATCTAACATAATAGTGAGAGTCCAGTCCATAGTGGATCTAACAAAATAGTGAGAGTCCAGTCCATAGTGGATCTAACATAATAGTGTGAGAGTCCAGTCCATAGTGGATCTAGTTAATATTGTGAGAGTCCAGTCCATAGTGGGACCACCAGGGGATCATCTTGAATGGAGACATAAGGTGTGGTCCATCCTGGGTCCAGACTTTGAACAGCTAGCGCTTCATCTGTGGTCATCTAATAACCTCTCCACACAGGAGAGGGGGCCACAGAGCAGAAAAAGAGAAGTGGCAGATCAACTGGTCTAAAAAGGGGTCTATTTAAAGTATACAAATGAGTTTTAAGATGGGACTTAAATGTTTCTACTGAGGTAGCATCTCTAACTGTTACTGCTAGAACATTCCAGAGTACTGGAGCCCCAATAGAAAACACTCTATAGCCCGCAGACTTTTTGTGGGCTCTGGGAATCACTAATAAGTTCTTAGAACTTAGATTTGTGTCCGGGTGTTGTTGTCACTTTGTTTTGCTGCCCTCTTGGCCAGCTCACTCGTGGAAAAGAGATTTCAATCTGTCTAAATAAAGGATACTGGTTGATTGATTGATTGAATGATATCACACTGAGGTGTGTACCTGCTAAATAAGCTAAAAACAACTAGCGTGCTAACTGTAGAATGCGTTAAGTAGCAAAATATATCACTCTGAGATGTGTTGCTGAAAAATGTCTTTAAAATGCTAACATTAGCATGCATCAAGTAGCAAAATATGACTGAGGTGTTTACCTGCAGAACCAGGTTTAAAACAAGTTAGCATGCTAACGTTGGCATGCTAACCTAGATGTCATACGTCAAGTGACAGTAATATCATGTATCTGACGCTGCAAAATGAGCAGAAAAGCTAACATGCAAGCCGTTCAAAAGTTAGCAGCAGGTTGGACACCCCTGGTCTCGGGTCTCTGAGGACCCTGGTGCAAACCTGCTCTTTTCGGCAGGTGCATATCCTGGACCAAAAGGTGGACTACAGCACCGTGCAGTCAAAGTGCGGCTCCAAGGCCAACCTCAAACACGTGCCCGGTGGCGGCAACGTGAGTGACCATCGCTAGCTCCAGCTGGCCCCGCCCACTTTAAGTCCCGTCTTCCTTCTGGCTGCAGGTTCAAATCCTGGACAAGAAGATGGACATAACAGGGGTGCAGTCCCGGTGTGGCTCCAAGATCAACATGAAGCACACGCCAGGAGGCGGCAAGGTGAGGAGACAGGAGGGTTCACTCTTTCTGGTGGACTATAGTCATGTCCAGTCTAAGTCTGGCTCCATGTTCCTGGTGGACTATAGTCATGTCCAGTCTAAGTCTGGCTCCGTGTTCCTGGTGGACTATAGTCATGTCCAGTCTAAGTCTGGCTCCGTGTTCCTGGTGGACTATAGTCATGTCCAGTCTAAGTCTGGCTCTGTGTTCCTGGTGGACTATAGTCATGTCCAGTCTAAGTCTGGCTCCGTGTTCCTGGTGGACTATAGTCATGTCCAGTCTAAGTCTGGCTCCGTGTTCCTGGTGGACTATAGTCATGTCCAGTCTAAGTCTGGCTCTGTGTTCCTGGTGGACTATAGTCATGTCCAGTCTAAGTCTGGCTCTGTGTTCCTGGTGGACTATAGTCATGTCCAGTCTAAGTCTGGCTCCGTGTTCCTGGTGGACTATAGTCATGTCCAGTCTAAGTCTGGCTCCGTGTTCCTGGTGGACTATAGTCATGTCCAGTCTAAGTCTGGCTCTGTGTTCCTGGTGGACTATAGTCATGTCCAGTCTAAGTCTGGCTCTGTGTTCCTGGTGGACTATAGTCATGTCCAGTGTAAGTCTGGCTCCGTGTTTCTGGTGGACTATAGTCATGTCCAGTCTAAGTCTGGCTCTGTGTTCCTGGTGGACTATAGTCATGTCCAGTCTAAGTCTGGCTCTGTGTTCCTGGTGGACTATAGTCATGTCCAGTCTAAGTCTGGCTCTGTGTTCCTGGTGGACTATAGTCATGTCCAGTCTAAGTCTGGCTCTGTGTTCCTGGTGGACTATAGTCATGTCCAGTCTAAGTCTGGCTCTGTGTTCCTGGTGGACTATAGTCATGTCCAGTGTAAGTCTGGCTCCGTGTTTCTGGTGGACTATAGTCATGTCCAGTCTAAGTCTGGCTCTGTGTTCCTGGTGGACTATAGTCATGTCCAGGCTAAGTCTGGCTCCGTGTGCCTGGTGGACTATAGTCATGTCCAGTCTAAGTCTGGCTCCGTGTTCCTGGTGGACTATAGTCATGTCCAGTGTAAGTCTGGCTCCGTGTTTCTGGTGGACTATAGTCATGTCCAGTCTAAGTCTGGCTCCGTGTGCCTGGTGGACTATAGTCATGTCCAGCCTAAGTCTGGCTCTGTGTTCCTGGTGGACTATAGTCATGTCCAGTCTAAGTCTGGCTCCGTGTTCCTGGTGGACTATAGTCATGTCCAGTCTAAGTCTGGCTCCGTGTTCCTGGTGGACTATAGTCATGTCCAGTCTAAGTCTGGCTCCGTGTTCCTGGTGGACTATAGTCATGTCCAGTCTAAGTCTGGCTCTGTGTTCCTGGTGAACTATAGTCATGTCCAGTCTAAGTCTGACTCTGTGTTCCTGGTGGACTATAGTCATGTCCAGTCTAAGTCTGGCTCTGTGTTCCTGGTGGACTATAGTCATGTCCAGTGTAAGTCTGGCTCCGTGTTTCTGGTGGACTATAGTCATGTCCAGTCTAAGTCTGGCTCTGTGTTCCTGGTGGACTATAGTCATGTCCAGTCTAAGTCTGGCGCTGTGTTCCTGGTGGACTATAGTCATGTCCAGTCTAAGTCTGGCTCTGTGTTCCTGGTGGACTATAGTCATGTCCAGTCTAAGTCTGGCTCTGTGTTCCTGGTGGACTATAGTCATGTCCAGTCTAAGTCTGGCTCTGTGTTCCTGGTGGACTATAGTCATGTCCAGTGTAAGTCTGGCTCCGTGTTTCTGGTGGACTATAGTCATGTCCAGTGTAAGTCTGGCTCCGTGTTTCTGGTGGACTATAGTCATGTCCAGTCTAAGTCTGGCTCCGTGTGCCTGGTGGACTATAGTCATGTCCAGTCTAAGTCTGGCTCCGTGTTCCTGGTGGACTATAGTCATGTCCAGTGTAAGTCTGGCTCCGTGTTCCTGGTGGACTATAGTCATGTCCAGTCTAAGTCTGGCTCCGTGTTCCTGGTGGACTATAGTCATGTCCAGTCTAAGTCTGGCTCCGTGTTCCTGGTGGACTATAGTCATGTCCAGTCTAAGTCTGGCTCCGTGTTCCTGGTGAACTATAGTCATGTCCAGTCTAAGTCTGGCTCCGTGTTCCTGGTGGACTATAGTCATGTCCAGTCTAAGTCTGGCTCTGTGTTCCTGGTGGACTATAGTCATGTCCAGTCTAAGTCTGGCTCCGTGTTCCTGGTGGACTATAGTCATGTCCAGTCTAAGTCTGGCTCCGTGTTCCTGGTGGACTATAGTCATGTCCAGTCTAAGTCTGGCTCCATGTTCCTGGTGGACTATAGTCATGTCCAGTCTAAGTCTGGCTCCGTGTTCCTGGTGGACTATAGTCATGTCCAGTCTAAGTCTGGCTCCGTGTTCCTGGTGGACTATAGTCATGTCCAGTCTAAGTCTGGCTCCGTGTTCCTGGTGGACTATAGTCATGTCCAGTCTAAGTCTGGCTCCGTGTTCCTGGTGGACTATAGTCATGTCCAGTCTAAGTCTGGCTCCGTGTCCCTGGTGGACTATAGTCATGTCCAGTCTAAGTCTGGCTCCGTGTTCCTGGTGGACTATAGTCATGTCCAGTCTAAGTCTGGCTCCGTGTTCCTGGTGGACTATAGTCATGTCCAGTCTAAGTCTGGCTCCGTGTGCCTGGTGGGCTATAGTCATGTCCAGGCTAAGTCTGGCTCCGTGTGCCTGGTGGACTATAGTCATGTCCAGGCTAAGTCTGGCTCCGTGTGCCTGGTGGACTATAGTCATGTCCAGTCTAAGTCTGGCTCCGTGTGCCTGGTGGACTATAGTCATGTCCAGTCTAAGTCTGGCTCCGTGTTCCTGGTGGACTATAGTCATGTCCAGTCTAAGTCTGGACTAAAAGTGACGATGTGTTAAAGAGAGTCGGAAACAAAGCCACAGGACATGATCATATTCCCAGCATTGCCCCAATGGTTGCTCATATCACCAACTTGTCCATCAATCAGTGTCAGAATTCAACTTGTCCATCAATCAGTGTCATGTCCTACAAGAATTGAAGCTAGTGAGAATATCACTTTTGTATAAAAAAGGAAAGAAACTACCGCCATGTTTCCACCCTTTGCTCCATCTCAAAGGTTCTAGAGAAGTTCTTATATCAGCAAATAGATCCTACACTATCAAATCACCAGCTCCTATTCCAATTTCAATCAGGATTGAGAAAATGACACTCCAGCGATACTGTACATGCCTACTGTACCTAAGTGACTAGATCCTAGATACATGCCTACTGTACCTAAGTGACTAGATCCTAGATGCATGCCTACTGTACCTAAGTGACTAGATCCTAGATACATGTCTACTGTACCTAAGTGACTAGATCCTAGATACATGCCTACTGTACCTAAGTGACTAGATCCTAGATACATGCCTACTGTACCTAAGTGACTAGATCCTAGATACATGCTTACTGTACCTAAGTGACTAGATCCAAATACATGCCTACTGTACCTAAGTGACTAGATCCTAGATACATGCCTACTGTACCTAAGTGACTAGATACATGCCTACTGTACCTAAGTGACTAGATCATAGATGCATGCCTACTGTACCTAAGTGACTAGATCCTAGATACATGCCTACTGTACCTAAGTGACTAGATCCTAGATACATGCCTACTGTACCTAAGTGACTAGATCCTAGATACATGTCTACTGTACCTAAGTGACTAGATCCTAGATACATGCCTACTGTACCTAAGTGACTAGATCCTAGATACATGCCTACTGTACCTAAGTGACTAGATCCTAGATACATGCCTACTGTACCTAAGTGACTAGATCCTAGAGAGATAGACATGGGTAAGTTATTCCACACAGTTAACCACTACTAATCAATGCTGTTGAGCTTTTGACAAAGTGGATGAAATCTCACCTTGAGGATAGAGAACAGGTGAACAGGTGAACAGGTGAACTGTCCAGGTGAGCTGTGGTGTCCCACAGAGAACATTCTGGGACCATTGTTGTTCTAGATTGACATGAACCACATGACCTCAGCATGTAACAGTAATGTGTTCCTGTTGGTGGAACATTCTGCCATCCTGGCCTGGGACACGTTGAAGGTTGAAAGTGCACCATAAGTCAGACCTGTCTCTGGCTTAACCATAACAAACACCTGTCACCACACCTGGGTAAAATACAGTCCATCCTAACAAACACCTGTCACCACACCTGGGTAAAATACAGTCCATCCTAACAAACACCTGTCACCACACCTGGGTAAAACACAGTCCATCCTAACAAACACCTGTCACCACACCTGGGTAAAATACAGTCCATCCTAACAAACACCTGTCACCACACCTGGGTAAAACACAGTCCATCCTAACAAACACCTGTCACCACACCTGGGTAAAACACAGTCCATCCTAACAAACACCTGTCACCACACCTGGGTAGAACACAGTCCATCCTAACAAACACCTGTCACCACACCTGGGTAGAACACAGTCCATCCTAACAAACCACACCTGGGTAAAACACAGTCCATCCTAACAAACTGTCACCACACCTGGGTAGAACACAGTCCATCCTAACAAACCACACCTGGGTAAAACACAGTCCATCCTAAACTGTCACCACACCTGGGTAAAACACAGTCCATCCTAACAAACACCTGTCACCACACCTGGGTAGAACACAGTCCATCCTAACAAACACCTGTCACCACACCTGGGTAGAACACAGTCCATCCTAACAAACTGTCACCACAGCTGGGTAAAACACAGTCCATCCTAACAAACGGTCACCACACCTGGGTAGAACACAGTCCATCCTAACAAACTGTCACCACACCTGGGTAGAACACAGTCCATCCTAACAAACCGTCACCACACCTGGGTAGAACACAGTCCATCCTAACAAACTGTCACCACACCTGGGTAGAACACAGTCCATCCTAACAAACTGTCACCACACCTGGGTAAAACACAGTCCATCCTAACAAACACCTGTCACCACACCTGGGTAGAACACAGTCCATCCTAACAAACACCTGTCACCACACCTGGGTAGAACACAGTCCATCCTAACAAACTGTCACCACAGCTGGGTAAAACACAGTCCATCCTAACAAACGGTCACCACACCTGGGTAGAACACAGTCCATCCTAACAAACTGTCACCACACCTGGGTAGAACACAGTCCATCCTAACAAACCGTCACCACACCTGGGTAGAACACAGTCCATCCTAACAAACTGTCACCACACCTGGGTAGAACACAGTCCATCCTAACAAACTGTCACCACACCTGGGTAGAACACAGTCCATCCTAACAAACTGTCACCACACCTGGGTAGAACACAGTCCATCCTAACAAACTGTCACCACACCTGGGTAGAACACAGTCCATCCTAACAAACCGTCACCACACCTGGGTAGAACACAGTCCATCCTAACAAACTGTCACCACACCTGGGTAGAACACAGTCCATCCTAACAAACTGTCACCACACCTGGGTAGAACACAGTCCATCCTAACAAACCGTCACCACACCTGGGTAGAACACAGTCCATCCTAACAAACTGTCACCACACCTGGGTAGAACAGAGTCCAGTGTGACAAGAGTGGTGTTGGCGTCAGGTAAAGAGTGCATGGTAGTGATGGTGGGTGTTGTTGTTTTCAGGTCCACATCGTGCACAAGAAGGTGGACGTGAGCAGTGTGACGTCCAAGTGTGGATCCAAAGACAACATCCGTCACAAACCAGGTGACCACACACCTCACTCACTAGACTTATATCTTGCATAGCATTCTGATCACCATTAGGAACATGATTATGACTATGATTATGACTATGAGTATGACTATGATTATAACTGACTATGATTATGACTATGATTATAACTGACTACGATTATGACTGACTATGATTATGACTGACTATGACTGATTATGACTATGATTACAATTATGACTATGATCATGTTTATAACTATGATTATGACTGACTATGATTATGACTGATTATTACTATGATTATGACTATGCTCATGTTTATGACTATGATTATGATCATGATTATGACAATCTTTACGATTATGACTGACTATGATTATGACAATGACTATGATTATAACTGATTATTACTATGATTACAATTATGACTTTGATCATGTTTATGACTATGATCATGATTATGACAATCTTTACGATTATGATTTTGATTATGAATATGATTATGACTGATTATGACTATGATTACAATTATGCCTATGATTATGATCATGTTTATGATTATGATCATGATTATGACAATCTTTACGATTATGATTCTGATTATGGCTAGAATTCCGATCATGATTATGACTATGATTCTGATTCTGAGTCTGATTATCATTCTGATTCAGATTATGACTATGATTGTGATTGTGACTATGACTATGATCAGGATTGTGATGGTGACTATGATCAGGATTGTGATTGTGACTATGATCAGGATTGTGATGGTGACTATGATCAGGATTGTGATTGTGACTATGATCAGGATTGTGATGGTGACTATGATCAGGATTGTGATGGTGACTATGATCAGGATTGTGATTGTGACTATGATCAGGATTGTGATGGTGACTATGATCAGGATTGTGATGGTGACTATGATCAGGATTGTGATGGTGACTATGATCATGATTGTGATTGTGACTATGATCAGGATTGTGATGGTGACTATGATCAGGATTGTGATTGTGACTATGATCAGGATTGTGATGGTGACTATGACTATGATCGTTATTGTTGAGGCGGTGGTAACGTGGAGATCAAGAATGAGAAGCTGGAGTTCCGTGTTCAGTCCAAGGTGGGATCTCTCAACAACATCGGCCATGTTCCTGGAGGCGGTCAGAGGAAGGTATGTATTCTGCACATGCACATCATCATATAATGTACGTTCTCTGCACACTGTCATCATAATAATCATCAAAATAATAATAATGTACGTTCTCTGCACAGTATTGTAATATCAACCATCATATTTACCACACATCATCATAATAATAATAATAATAATGTACGTTCCCTGCACAGTATTGTAATATCAACCATCATATTTACCACACATCATAATAATAATAATGTACGTTCTCTGCACAGTATTGTAATATCAACCATCATATTTACCACACATCATAATAATAATAATGTATGTTTTCTGCACAGTATTGTAATATCAACCATCATATTTACCAAACATCATAATAATAATAATTATAATAATGTCAACACAAAATGTTTTGTTGTTACATTTTCTTGCATCTTCTGCCGATGAAAAGCATGATATATTTATTACATTATTCACATGTATTATGTACTTCATATTACAGTATTTAAAGAGATTTGTACTAGAATACATATACTACAGTATTACATTTATTTGAAACATCATATTACAGTATTTGAATATATTATATAATATTAAAATATTTATATATATTCTATTTATTGCATACATCATATTACAGTTTTTAAAGATAGTAGTTATACTACAAGATAGTATAAAAATATATTACATTTAGAATATTACATAATAAATATATTACATCATATTACAGTATTGTAAGATATTACATTCATTGTATCACATGATGAATATTACAGTATTGTAAGATATTACATTTATTATATTACATCATATTGCAGAATTGTAAGATATTCCATGTATTATATTACATCATAAATATATTACAGTATTGTAAGATATTCCATGTATTATGTTACATAATAAATATATTACAGTATTGTAAGATATTCTATGTATTATATTATATCATAAATGTATTACAGTATTGTAATATATTCCATAACAACCATTCAGGAAATGGAAGTGTCTGCATGGTGGTCCAGTGGTTAGCATGTTAGCATGTAGGAGAAGCTGTGTGGAGTTGGCATGTGTCAATGATTGTTCACACATGTGTCCTGTGATTGGCTGCTGACCCCGCCTCTCAGCACAAGTCAGCTGTGATTGGCTGCTGACCCCGCCTCTCAGCACAAGTCAGCTGTGATTGGCTGCTGACCCCGCCTCTCAGCACAAGTCAGTTGTGATTGGCTGCTGACCCCGCCTCTCAGCACAAGTCAGTTGTGATTGGCTGCTGACCCCGCCTCTCAGCACAAGTCAGCTGTGATTGGCTGCTGACCTGTGACCTGCCAATGGCTGTAAAAAGGGACTAATATTGAAGTATTTTTAAAAACTGATTATAGTCATTAAAGAAGGATTGAGTGTAAAGACTACATCATATTATAGTCATTAAAGAAGGATTGAGTGTAAAGACTACATCATACTTTAGTCATTAAAGAAGGATTGAGTGTAAAAGCTACATCATACTATAGTCATTAAAGAAGGTTTGAGTGTAAAGACTACATCATATTATAGTCATTAAAGAAGGCTTGAGTGTAAAGACTACATCATATTATAGTCATTAAAGAAGGATTGAGTGTAAAGACTACATCATATTATAGTCATTAAAGAAGGATTGAGTGTAAAGACTACATCATATTATAGTCATTAAAGGGTTGAGTGTAAAGACTACATCATATTATAGTCATTAAAGAAGGCTTGAGTGTAAAGACTACATCATATTATAGTCATTAAAGAAGGGTTGAGTGTAAAGACTACATCATGTTATAGTCATTAAAGAAGGCTTGAGTGTAAAGACTACATCATATTATAGTCATTAAAGAAGGCTTGAGTGTAAAGACTACATAATATTATAGTCATTAAAGAAGTATGGGGTGTAAAGACTACATCATATTATAGTCATTAAAGAAGGAGTGAGTGTAAAGACTACATCATATTATAGTCATTAAAGAAGGGTTGAGTGTAAAGACTACATCATATTATAGTCATTAAAGAAGGGTTGAGTGTAAAGACTACATCATACTATAGTCATTAAAGAAGGAGTGAGTGTAAAGACTACATCATATTATAGTCATTAAAGAAGGGTTGAGTGTAAAGACTACATAATATTATAGTCATTAAAGAAGGGTTGAGTGTAAAGACTACATCATATTATAGTCATTAAAGAAGTATTTAGTGTAAAGACTACATCATATTATAGTCATTAAAGAAGGAGTGAGTGTAAAGACTACATCATATTATAGTCATTAAAGAAGGGTTGAGTGTAAAGACTACATCATATTATTGTCATTAAAGAAGGGTTGAGTGTAAAGACTACATCATATTAGTCATTAAAGAAGGAGTGAGTGTAAAGACTACATCATATTATTGTCATTAAAGAAGGAGTGAGTGTAAAGACTACATCATATTATAGTCATTAAAGAAGTATTGAGTGTAAAGACTACATCATATTATAGTCATTAAAGAAGGAGTGAGTGTAAAGACTACATCATATTATAGTCATTAAAGAAGGATTGAGTGTAAAGACTACATCATATTATAGTCATTAAAGAAGGAGTGAGTGTAAAGACTACATCATATTATAGTCATTAAAGAAGGAGTGAGTGTAAAGACTACATCATATTATAGTCATTAAAGGATTGAGTGTAAAGACTACATCATATTATAGTCTTTAAAGAAGGAGTGAGTGTAAAGACTACATCATATCATAGTCATTAAAGGGTTGAGTGTAAAGACTACATCATACTATAGTCATTAAAGAAGGAGTGAGTGTAAAGACTACATCATATTATAGTCATCAAAGAAGGGTTGAGTGTAAAGACTACATCATATTATAGTCATTAAAGAAGGGTTGAGTGTAAAGACTACATCATATTATAGTCATTAAAGAAGGAGTGAGTGTAAAGACTACATCATATTATAGTCATTAAAGAAGGCTTGAGTGTAAAGACTACATCATATTATAGTCATTAAAGGAGTGAGTGTAAAGACTACATCATATTATAGTCATTAAAGAAGGGTTGAGTGTAAAGACTACATCATATTATAGTCATTAAAGAAGGGTTGAGTGTAAAGACTACATCATATTATAGTCATTAAGGAAGGAGTGAGTGTAGAGACTACATCATATTATAGTCATTAAAGAAGGAGTGAGTGTAAAGACTACATCATATTATAGTCATTAAAGGAGTGAGTGTAAAGACTACATCATATTATAGTCATTAAAGAAGGTTTGAGTGTAAAGACTACATCATATTATAGTCATTAAAGGATTGAGTGTAAAGACTACATCATACTATAGTCATTAAAGAAGGAGTGAGTGTAAAGACTACATCATATTATAGTCATTAAAGAAGGGTTGAGTGTAAAGACTACATCATATTATAGTCATTAAAGAAGGAGTGAGTGTAAAGACTACATCATATTATAGTCATTAAAGGGTTGAGTGTAAAGACTACATCATATTATAGTCATTAAAGAAGGATTGAGTGTAAAGACTACATCATATTATAGTCATTAAAGGGTTGAGTGTAAAGACTACAACATATTATAGTCATTAAAGGAGTGAGTGTAAAGACTACATCATATTATAGTCATTAAAGAAGGGTTGAGTGTAAAGACTACATCATATTATAGTCATTAAAGAAGGATTGAGTGTAAAGACTACATCATATTATAGTCATTAAAGGGATGAGTGTAAAGACTACAACATATTAGTCATTAAAGGAGTGAGTGTAAAGACTACATCATATTATAGTCATTAAAGAAGTATTGAGTGTAAAGACTACATCATATTATAGTCATTAAAGGAGTGAGTGTAAAGACTACATCATATTATAGTCATTAAAGAAGTATTGAGTGTAAAGACTACATCATATTATAGTCATTAAAGGAGTGAGTGTAAAGACTACATCATATTATAGTCTTTAAAGAAGGAGTGAGTGTAAAGACTACATCATATTATAGTCATTAAAGGGTTGAGTGTAAAGACTACATCATACTATAGTCATTAAAGAAGGAGTGAGTGTAAAGACTACATCATATTATAGTCATTAAAGAAGGGTTGAGTGTAAAGACTACATCATATTATAGTCATTAAAGAAGGGTTGAGTGTAAAGACTACATCATATTATAGTCATTAAAGAAGGGTTGAGTGTAAAGACTACATCATATTATAGTCATTAAAGAAGGAGTGAGTGTAAAGACTACATCATATTATAGTCATTAAAGAAGGAGTGAGTGTAAAGACTACATCATATTATAGTCATTAAAGAAGGAGTGAGTGTAAAGACTACATCATATTATAGTCATTAAAGAAGGATTGAGTGTAAAGACTACATCATTATATAGTCATTAAAGAAGGCTTGAGTGTAAAGACTACATCATACTATAGTCATTAAAGAAGGAGTGAGTGTAAAGACTACATCATATTATAGTCATTAAAGAAGGATTGAGTGTAAAGACTACATCATACTAGTCATTAAAGAAGCAGTGAGTGTAAAGACTACATCATATTATAGTCATTAAGGAAGGAGTGAGTGTAAAGACTACATCATATTATAGTCATTAAAGAAGGATTGAGTGTAAAGACTACATCATATTATAGTCATTAAAGAAGGGTTGAGTGTAAAGACTACATCATATTATAGTCATTAAAGAAGGATTGAGTGTAAAGACTACATCATATTATAGTCATTAAAGAAGGAGTGAGTGTAAAGACTACATCATATTATAGTCATTAAAGAAGGATTGAGTGTAAAGACTACATCATATTATAGTCATTAAAGAAGGATTGAGTGTAAAGACTACATCATATTATAGTCATTAAAGAAGGCTTGAGTGTAAAGACTACATCATATTATAGTCATTAAAGAAGGATTGAGTGTAAAGACTACATCATACTATAGTCATTAAAGAAGGAGTGAGTGTAAAGACTACATCATATTATAGTCATTAAAGAAGTATTGAGTGTAAAGACTACATCATATTATAGTCATTAAAGGATTGAGTGTAAAGACTACATCATATTATAGTCATTAAAGAAGGTTTGAGTGTAAAGACTACATCATATTATAGTCATTAAAGAAGGATTGAGTGTAAAGACTACATCATACTATAGTCATTAAAGAAGGAGTGAGTGTAAAGACTACATCATATTATAGTCATTAAAGAAGGATTGAGTGTAAAGACTACATCATATTATAGTCATTAAAGGGTTGAGTGTAAAGACTACATCATATTATAGTCATTAAAGGAGTGAGTGTAAAGACTACATCATATTATAGTCATTAAAGAAGTATTGAGTGTAAAGACTACATCATATTATAGTCATTAAAGGAGTGAGTGTAAAGACTACATCATATTATAGTCATTAAAGAAGGGTTGAGTGTAAAGACTACATCATATTATAGTCATTAAAGAAAGTTTGAGTGTAAAGACTACATCATATTATAGTCATTAAAGGAGTGAGTGTAAAGACTACATCATATTATAGTCATTAAAGAAGGGTTGAGTGTAAAGACTACATCATATTATAGTCATTAAAGAAGGGTTGAGTGTAAAGACTACATCATATTATAGTCATTAAGGAAGGAGTGAGTGTAGAGACTACATCATATTATAGTCATTAAGGGAGTGAGTGTAAAGAGTACATCATATTATAGTCATTAAAGGAGTGAGTGTAAAGACTACATCATATTATAGTCATTAAAGAAGGTTTGAGTGTAAAGACTACATCATATTATAGTCATTAAAGAAGGGTTGAGTGTAAAGACTACATCATACTATAGTCATTAAAGAAGGAGTGAGTGTAAAGACTACATCATATTATAGTCATTAAAGAAGGATTGAGTGTAAAGACTACATCATATTATAGTCATTAAAGGGTTGAGTGTAAAGACTACATCATATTATAGTCATTAAAGAAGGATTGAGTGTAAAGACTACATCATATTATAGTCATTAAAGGGTTGAGTGTAAAGACTACATCATATTATAGTCATTAAAGAAGGGTTGAGTGTAAAGACTACATCATATTATAGTCATTAAAGAAGGATTGAGTGTAAAGACTACATCATATTATAGTCATTAAAGGGTTGAGTGTAAAGACTACATCATATTATAGTCATTAAAGGGTTGAGTGTAAAGACTACATCATATTATAGTCATTAAAGAAGGATTGAGTGTAAAGACTACATCATATTATAGTCATTAAAGGGTTGAGTGTAAAGACTACATCATATTATAGTCATTAAAGAAGGGTTGAGTGTAAAGACTACATCATATTATAGTCATTAAAGAAGGATTGAGTGTAAAGACTACATCATATTATAGTCATTAAAGGGTTGAGTGTAAAGACTACATCATATTATAGTCATTAAAGAAGGATTGAGTGTAAAGACTACATCATACTATAGTCATTAAAGAAGGAGTGAGTGTAAAGACTACATCATATTATAGTCATTAAAGAAGGATTACATCATAGAAGGAAAAGTTTCCCTCATCTTGTTCATCACTACTGGACTCTCTCACTTCCTGCACTCACCATTAGCATTTCCTCTAACTCTTTTTATTATTGTTGATTTATTTCATCTAACACTTTTTATTGTTTATTTATTTCCTCTAACACTTTTTGTTTATTTATTTCCTCTAACACTTTTTGTTTATTTATTTCATCTAACACTTTTTATTATTGTTTATTTCATCTAACACTTTTTATTGTTTATTTATTTCATCTAACACTTATTGTTGATTTATTTCATGTAACACTTTTTATTATTGTTTATTTCATCTAACACTATTATTTCATGTACCACTTTTTTAATTGTTTATTTCATGCACCACTTCCTATGAGCATGCATGACTTGTTATGATTTCTTCATGTCCTACTTTCTATTTTCAGTTTCACTTTCAGTTGATTTCTGTCAGTGTTTGATTCCATCACGTTTTGTTTTTGTTGCACGCCCCTCCCCCTTCCTGGCGCCGTGTAGCGAGCGAAGGGGACGCCAGGCGAGTGCAGCCCCTCCATCCCCTCCCCCCCTCTGTCACCCCAGACTGAAGCCCCCCCTTCCCCCAAAGATGGAGGAGAGCAGTAAGTACCAACGTGTCTTCACTTCACCCCCATGACATCTTTTTCTTACGTTTTGTCATTCCAGCCTTTGTCCTTCCATTTCATTAACACACCTTCGTCCATGCAGTTCCTTGGCTGGACAGTTGGGGGCAGTACCTAGGTTGGATGCCTTAAATATGTATAAATACAATGATTTATATATATATATATATATATATATATATATATATATATATATATATATATATATATATATATATATATATATACACACATATACATACACATGTATACATATTTATATATCTATATACAAATATATATATGTACACACCAGGGTTGTACAGTATAGCAGTATTAGAATACATATAGTGTGACATTTTGATACGTCCCTAAGTGTTATGTCTGGAGTATGATCCTGTGTAGATGTTTACAGTGGAAGTGAAGAGTGTAGATGTTAGATGGCGTCACGTGTCCATACCTGTGCACAGATCGAGAGCCACAAACTGACCTTCCGTGAGAGCGCCAAGGCCCGCACTGACCACGGCGCAGAGATCGTGTCGTTGGAGGACTCCCCCCAGCAGCTCAGCACCGTGTCTTCCTCCGGAAGTCTCAACATGGCCGACCCCCCGCAGCTCTCCACGCTGGCCGACCAGGTGAGCGCCTCGCTGGCCCAGCAGGGTCTGTGAGCGTCGGCCTGCCTTCCTCCTCCTCCTCGTCTCCTCACTGGACTTTTTGTCATCGCCATCACTGTACGCCATCCAGCTGTTAAGACGCATCCCCGACTGTCCCTATCAAGTCCTACTGTACGCCATCCAGCTGTTAGACGCATCCCCGACTGTCCCTATCAAGTCCTACTGTACGCCATCCAGCTGTTAGACGCATCCCCGACTGTCCCTATCAAGTCCTACTGTACGCCATCCAGCTGTTAGACGCATCCCCGACTGTCCCTATCAAGTCCTACTGTACGCCATCCAGCTGTTAGACGCATCCCCGACTGTCCCTATCAAGTCCTACTGTACGCCATCCAGCTGTTAGACGCATCCCCGACTGTCCCTATCAAGTCCTACTGTACGCCATCCAGCTGTTAGACGCATCCCCGACTGTCCCTATCAAGTCCTACTGTACGCCATCCAGCTGTTAGACGCATCCCCGACTGTCCCTATCAAGTCCTACTGTACGCCATCCAGCTGTTAGACGCATCCCCGACTGTCCCTATCAAGTCCTACTGTACGCCATCCAGCTGTTAGACGCATCCCCGACTGTCCCTATCAAGTCCTACTGTGCGCCATCCAGCTGTTAAGACGCATCCCCGACTGTCCCTATCAAGTCCTACTGTGCGCCATCCAGCTGTTAGACGCATCCCCGACTGTCCCTATCAAGTCCTACTGTGCGCCATCCAGCTGTTAGACGCATCCCTGACTGTCCCTATCAAGTCCTACTGTACGCCATCCAGCTGTTAGACGCATCCCCGACTGTCCCTATCAAGTCCTACTGTACGCCATCCAGCTGTTAGACGCATCCCCGACTGTCCCTATCAAGTCCTACTGTGCGCCATCCAGCTGTTAGACGCATCCCGCGGGCAGAAGTTGGCTCCAGTTTGTGTACACGTGTTGAAGAGCATGTCGTCTTGGGGCACATTTAAGGTCGCCATGACGACAAAAAGTGTTTTTATGGTGAAAGTTGTTTGACTTGTGTTTCGGTGCTACTTGGGTGGACGGAGAATGCCAACTAGCGAAAGTAACCTCCCTCTCCGTCCAGCAGGGTGCAGTACTTCACCCTCGCTAGCGAAAGTAACCTCCCTCTCCGTCCAGCAGGGGGCAGTACTTCACCCTCGCTAGCGAAAGTAACCTCCCTCTCCGTCCAGCAGGGGGCAGTACTTCACCTTCGCTAGCGGAAGTAACCTCCCTCTCCGTCCAGCAGGGTGCAGTACTTCACCCTCGCTAGCGAAAGTAACCTCCCTCTCCGTCCAGCAGGGGGCGGTACCTTCCTTTGCGTTACTTCCTGTAGTAACACTGGCTAATTGACGAGCTACCTACTGTTCCGTGTGGCACATTTCCTTTTATTTGAAGCATATTCGTCGGTCTTTCTAAAAAGCGTTTTTAACCACTGAAGTTCCCGCTCTTGCGTCACTTCCTGCATGGGTGACAAAAGTAGTGTTTAGAAGAGAGGAGGTGCATGCTGACTCCTGGGAACGTGACTCACCTTTTGTACACAGCGTGTTGCCAATGTGATTGTTGTGACTCCACTAATGACTTGTTGCTGGATGTTTGGAAATAAAGGCGAAGTCACTGAGCCTCCTTTCTTTTGTCAGCACAGATAAGCAGAGCAATGTTAAACATAAATGTTTTAATGAACTATTTACAAAATGAAAATAGTAATTTACTGCTGCAACAATCAAACAGGTACATCAAGGTGTGACGTCACAACTGACGAGACAACAGTGATTGGCTGTGGCAAAAGCAAAGGATGGATTTTTTTTTTTTTTAAGTTTTGCATAGTAATAAGTTGACGGGAGCGCAAATTTCCCTTGGTTGAGCAACCTGAACTCCGCTGGTGTGGCATGGCGAGCATCACGGGAGGAATGGGTCACGGCCAAGACGTTACACAAAGTGGACAAAGAAAACTAAACAAGTGCTCTGACGTCAGGCCACCTCCAAAGGGGCGGGGCACCATCCTAAATGCAGCTGTTTATTTAGATGAGGGGGAGGGATGTGGTGTTTTTTTTTATTATTTTGTTATTTGTCACTCCACTAAAATGTACATGGGAATTACAAGCAAACTAATGATAGAAAAACACCCTTTGGCCATATTGGGAGGAGTCGCTACATAGTGCGCTAGGCGTGTACACAGCACGTATGAACACCACTAAGCCTCCAAGTACATACTACACAAACCATACTGTAACATGTCGGGAAAGGCTTCTATCTGCGTCGTGTTCACTAAAAACTGTGAAAGAATTAGACTGATGTTTGAATATCAAACAACAGGAGCCACTCCGAGTCCGCTCAGGTTCACCGCTGGCCCGAGGATTTGTCCTCGCAGAGCGAGTCGCCCTCGTCCGAATCCGTGCGGCCGTACGCTCGGCAGCCCGAGATGCTTCGCATCCTGGGCCTGCTGGGGTGCTCGCCTTCCGTCTCGGGCTCGGGGGCGGGGTCTTCGGGCAAGGGGAAGTTTCGTCGCTCCCACGGCGCCACAGTCTGGAAACAGGAGTTCATGACAACAAGACAGCTGAAAATGATGTGACATCATCTGAGAATGTATTTGTTATAGATAACTATCACTTTTCATCATTGATAGGTGTGTTTTAATACCATGACTGGACAATTTGTTTGCTTTAATTAAATGTTTTTGAAACAGCTCAACACAAAAAAAGAATTAGAACAAATACCTGCATCTGCTAGATTTTGTATTTTGCAGGAATAGCAAATTTGTATTCCTGCTGTAGGAGCACTTGCATTCAGAGGAGGAGCTACGCTTCAATGTTTAGATAGCAGTTTCAGGCATTAATAACACAAAATGTGCATTGTTACGATCGTACTGTGTCAAAGGGGTTTGCTAATGTACCTGCTTGTGTACATTACATCTTGTACAAGTTCATGGTCTTCATATCTCTGCATGACAATGTTTTAATAAAATGTCATGCTTATCCTGTTTTGTAATTACGGACCATCAATCAGAACAGGTTCTAAAAGAATCGACTGCAGTGATGGTGATATTGTGTAGTCAACTGTAATGACCCCATGTGGGCTGCAGAGGGCAGCAGCAGGCATGCCTGCAGTATTAAACTTAGTCTCAGTGGGAGTGAAGAAGAAGAAGAAGAAGAGAAAGTGTTTGAGGATGTCACTTCTGTCTGTTTAGTAGGACAGTGCTATTTGTCCACATAAATAAAAGAATGCCTTGCTCAAAGACAGTCTACTGCAGCTATTACAGTACACTTTATTTCAATCTACGTTTACTTAGGTAGAAATATCACAGATTATATTGCAAAACAGACTATTTTTTGTTGGTTAGAGCGGACGTCACGCATAGCACTACTATTGTGAAGCTGGACGTGTGAGAAAAGACTGGACGTATTTGGACGATTAAAGTGACTTTAGAGCTTTTATTCCCTCTTAATAAAGCAGTTCAAGTAACAATCTCCATTGAATGTTTGGACTGCAAACATGGACGTGAACAAGCGACAAAGTTCGCCAGCAGCGTTTGTTCCAATGTCGTCGTCGTCACGGTGATTGCAGATAAAATTGTCTTGTCCTTAAAAGGACTTGTCATGGCTTTGGACCTGACATGTCTACAATGTCCCACTTTCTTTGTGCAGCTCTATGTCTGTGCTAGTGGCTCCAGTTCTTTCTTTGTGCAGCTCTATGTCTGTGCTAGTGGCTCCAGTTCTTTCTTTGTGCAGCTCTATGTCTGTGCTAGTGGCTCCAGTTCTTTCTTTGTGCAGCTCTATGTCTGTGCTAGTGGCTCCAGTTCTTTCTTTGTGCAGCTCTATGTCTGTGCTAGTGGCTCCAGTTCTTTCTTTGTGCAGCTCTATGTCTGTGCTAGTGGCTCCAGTTCTTTCTTTGTGCAGCTCTATGTCTGTGCTAGTGGCTCCAGTTCTTTCTTTGTGCAGCTCTATGTCTGTGCTAGTGGGTCCAGTTCTTTCTTTGTGCAGCTCTATGTCTGTGCTAGTGGCTCCACAGCAACTGGACGACATTACATTTCCTCAATCTACGGAACGGGCCGAGGGTCAAAACGTTAATTACGCGTAAAAAAAAGATAGCCTCTAAAGAAGATTATAGTTAACCATTAACTTTAACAGCTTTTTCTGTATTGGTAGCAGCAGCTGCCAGTTGTGGTGGTGTGATGGCGACAACAAATGTTGCTTCGTTGGTCACACCAGAAAAATGATGGCCAACTTGTAATGTTGAAGTTCTTAAGGCCTGTGGACTAGGCCTAGATTTAGGCTAAATCCATGTAATGACTCTGATCAGGTCTAATCAACTGGAGACATACCCTTTCTTCGAAGGTGAAGTCTGGCGTTGAGCAGCGCGTGTCCTCGCTGGACAGAAGTCGATGGGAGTCTCTGGAACACGGCGTGTGAGGGTTGGAGGCGGTGTCGGGGCTGGCGGGACTCAAGGGTGACGGCACATGGCCGTAGTCGTGCAGCATGGGGTAGTGGCTGGGGTCGGGCGAGGCGGGCTGAGGGGTGGAGGGGTTGGTGCCGCAGAACAGCGGGGTGGTGCGGCCGTCCACAGACTTGTAGGACCTGACGGCGACAAGGACAGCGGCGTCAGCGGCGTACCTGGACCGGCGAGCGGACCGCAGCGTGTCATCACCTGCTGCCCCTCCTCTTGGCCGGAGCCAAGGCCATCCAGGTCCAGCGAGAGCGCTCCTGGTCCTCGTAGGGCTGATGCAGCTGGATGAAGGCGGCGTCCGACAAGTCCTCCACCTGCACGCACACACACGCCATCAGAGACCTCGTTAGCGTCCGCCGCCCGCTAACCACTCACCTCACGCTCGTCCTCGTCCTCTGCCGCCGGCTGAGCCAGGACATCCACAGCTCGCCAACTGCACACAGCGGGGAGCAGGTCAACGGGGGCAGCGGTCAAGATGGCCATGGAACATACCTTGGCGTGAGGATCTCCTTGTACTGCAGCTTCTCCACTCGCGTGGTGGCAGCGACCGACATGGGAATGACGATGTTGTTGATGTCAAAGGAGCTTTCTCCCCGCCGCCTCTTGATGGGTAGCTGCTGGAGCACAAGCACATGTCATCTTGCCTCTCACTCACAATCATTGACTTGTTGTTAGCTGATGAAAGTCACCAATAACCCTCCATATAAATGTGTCTATACGTACACAATTAAATGTGTGTATACATCATACATAAATGTGTGTATACATCATACATAAATGTGTGTATACATCATACATAAATGTGTGTATACATACATAAATGTGTATACACATACATAAATGTGTATACACATACATAAATGTGTATACACATACATAAATACATACACATTTAAATGTGTCTATACATACACATAAATGTGTGTATACATACACATGTGTATACATACAAATAAATGTGTGTATACATACATAAATATGTGTATACATACATAAATATGTGTATACATACAGACATGTGTGTATACATACACATAAATGTGTGTATACATACACATAAATGTGTGTATACATACATAAACGTGTGTATACATACACGTGTGTATACATACATGTGTGTATACATACATAAATGTGTGTATACATACATAAGTGTGTATACATACATAAATGTGTGTATACATACACATAAATGTGTGTATACATACATACATGTGTGTATACATACATAAATGTGTGTATACATACATAAATGTGTGTATACATACATAAATGTGTGTATACATACATAAACGTGTGTATACATACATAAACGTGTGTATACATACATACACGTGTGTATATATACATAAACGTGTGTATACACACACAAATGTGTGTATATATACATAAACGTGTGTATACACACACAAATGTGTGTATACATACATAAATGTGTGCATACATACACGTGTGTATACATACACGTGTGTATACATACATACACGTGTGTATACATACACATAAATGTGTGTATACATACACATAATGTGTGTATACATACACATAATGTGTGTATACATACATAAACGTGTGTATACATACATAAATGTGTGTATACATACACGTGTGTATACATACACGTGTGTATACATACATACATGTGTGTATACATACATAAACGTGTGTATACATACATAAATGTGTGTATACATACACGTGTGTATACATACACGTGTGTATACATACATACACGTGTGTATACATACACATAAATGTGTGTATACATACACATAATGTGTGTATACATACACATAATGTGTGTATACATACATAAACGTGTGTATACATACATAAACGTGTGTATACATACACGTGTGTATACATACATACACGTGTGTATACATACATAAACGTGTGTATACATACACAACCGTGTGTATACATACATAAATGTGTGTATACATACACGTGTGTATACATACATAAACGTGTGTATACATACATAAATGTGTGTATACATACATTAATATGTATACATACATAAATATGTATACATACATAAGTGTGTATACATACATAAATGTGTGTATACATACATAAATACATACACATAAATGTGTGTATACATACACATAAATGTGTGTATACATACACATATAAATGTGTGTATACATACACATAAATGTGTGTATACATACACATAAATGTGTGTATACATACACATAAATGTGTGTATACATACACATAAATGTGTGTATACATACATAAATACATACACGTGTGTATACATACATACACATTTATATGTGTGTATACATACAAATGTGTGTATACATACACATTAATGTGTATACATACACATATAAATGTGTGTATACATACATAAATGCATACACATAAATGTGTGTATACATACAGTAACACACATCAATATGTCATCTGTACAATATTGACCACGTTTTGGTCATTTTAGGCATAACTGAAATAAAGGTAATAAAACATGAAACAATACTTGACACATGCTGTAATATGATCATGTTTTGCTGTCCTGTCACATTGTGTTGTGTACTACAAACTAAAAGCCAGATTGCTGTCCTATCACATTGTGTTGTGTACTACAAACCAGAAGCCACAGATTGTGTTGTGTACTACAAAGTAGAAGCCACAGATTGTGTTGTGTACTAAAAAGTAGAAGCCACAGATTGTGTTGTGTATTACAAAGTAAAAGCCACAGATTGTGTTGTGTACTACAAACCAGAAGCCACAGATTGTGTTGTGTACTACAAAGTAAAAGCCACAGATTGTGTTGTGTACTACAAAGTAGAAGCCACAGTGTGTGTTGTGTACTACAGACTAGAAGCCACAGATTGTGTTGTGTACTACAAACTAGAAGCCACAGATTATGTTGTGTAAACTAGAAGCCACAGATTGTGTTGTGTAGTACAGACTAGAAGCCACATATTGTGTTGTGTACTACAAACTAGAAGCCACAGATTATGTTGTGTAAACTAGAAGCCACAGATTGTGTTGTGTAGTACAGACTAGAAGCCACATATTGTGTTGTGTACTACAGACTAGAAGCCACAGATTATGTTGTGTAAACTAGAAGCCACAGATTGTGTTGTGTAGTACAGACTAAAAGCCACAGATTGTGTTGTGTACTACAAACTAGAAGCCACAGATTATGTTGTGTAAACTAGAAGCCACAGATTGTGTTGTGTAGTACAGACTAGAAGCCACATATTGTGTTGTGTACTACAGACTAGAAGCCTCATATTGTGTTGTGTACTACAAAGTAGAAGCCACAGATTGTGTTGTGTACTACAAAGTAAAAGCCACAGATTGTGTTGTGTACTACAAAGTAAAAGCCACATATTGTGTTGTGTACTACAAAGTAGAAGCCACATATTGTGTTGTGTACTACAAAGTAGAAGCCATATATTGTGTTGTGTACTACAAAGTAGAAGCCACATATTGTGTTGTGTACTACAAAGTAGAAGCCACAGATTGTGTTGTGTACTACAGACTAGAAGCCACAGTGTGTGTTGTGTACTACAGACTAGAAGCCACATGCTATGAGTGCATGTCAGGATAGAGGTCTTACAGCGGCGCCCAGTGGCGTGGTGATGTCTGAGGAGGTGGACAGCTGGCGTGTGACGGGGCTGTGCAGAGATGGACAAGGAGTGCTGGTGTCCACATAGAGTTTGGGTGAGGCTGCAGAAGAAAAGAAGGTCAGCACCCTGACATTACAGAGGGTGTGCTGGCTGGCACTCACAGTCGCTCCTGTCCAACGAGGGCTCTCGCAGTCTCTTGCGGCTGTAGTTCCTCTCGTAGGGCGTGACGTGTAGTCGCTCCGTCTTGCAGGCGGCGCCACTCTCCAGCATCCTCAGCTTGTCAGCACGACTCTTGTAGTGTCCCAGTCCTGCAAGTGAGCGCAGGGTCAGGGTCAAGGTCAAGGTCAGTGCCAGGGTCTGCCAGCATGCTGCGGGAGCGCCTGCACTCACGGACTGCCATCAGCGAGCTGGCAAACTTGTGCTTCTCTTTGGACGAGGACAGCTTGTGCTTGAGCGACAGCTTCTTCAGAGGCTTACTCCTCTCCAGCGAGCGGCTGCTGAGGGAGCTCTTCATCACCTGCTGCAGACGCAGGCCGATACAGACGTCTGCTGGGCACAAGAAAGCATCAGCAGCGTCACCCTCACCTGTGTCACACTAACATGTGCCCACACACCATCGGGGAAGGAGAGGACGGGGTGGACGCCAAGGTCCAGTCTTGACAGGCGCTCCAGGGTGGGCAGCTCATACTGGGGGTCTTCTCTGGGGGTGGGCCGGCCACCGCACATGACGCAGCTGGGGTTGACTCTGCACGTGCACGCCATGCTTCTGGACACCTGCACACAGGTAAGGCAGACATTTTCACTCCACTCTTTGGCCCCACTCTTGGAGGGAACCATTCCATTCTTCATGATAATTGACTACATTCCTCCATAGAACCAACATCTCTGATACATGTGTATCTAAGTGCAGATATTATTGACTACATCCCTCCATAGAACCAACATCTCTGATACATGTGTATCTAAGTGCAGATATCATTGACTACATCCCTCCATAGAACCAACATCTCTGATACATGTGTATCTAAGTGCAAATATTATTGACTACATCCCTCCATAGAACCAACATCTCTGATACATGTGTATCTAAGTGCAAATATCATTGACTACATCCCTCCATAGAACCAACATCTCTGATACATGTGTATCTAAGTGCAAATATTATTGACTACATCCCTCCATAGAACCAACATCTCTGATACATGTGTATCTAAGTGCAGATATTATTGACTACATCCCTCCATAGAACCAACATCTCTGATACATGTGTATCTATCAATCAATCAATCAATCAATCAATGTTTATTTATATAGCCCTAAATCACTAGTGTCTCAAAGGGCTGTACAAGCCACAACGACATCCTCGGTGTCGAGTGGGTCTGACATATCTAACTGCAAATATCATTGACTACATCCCTCCATAGAACCAACATCTCTGATATATGTGTATCTAACTGCAAATATCATTGACTACATCCCTCCATAGAACCAACATCTCTGATACATGTGTATCTAAGTGCAAATATCATTGACTACATCCCTCCATAGAACCAACATCTCTGATACATGTGTATCTAAGTGCAGATATTATTGACTACATCCCTCCATACAACCAACATCTCTAATACATGTGTATCTAAGTGCAGATATTATTGACTACATCCCTCCATAGAACCAACATCTCTGATACATGTGTATCTAAGTGCAGATATTATTGACTACATCCCTCCATAGAACCAACATCTCTAATACATGTGTATCTAACTGCAAATATCATTGACTACATCCCTCCATAGAACCAACATCTCTGATACATGTGTATCTAAGTGCAGATATTATTGACTACATTCCTCCATAGAACCAACATCTCTGATACATGTGTATCTAAGTGCAGGTATTATTGACTACATCCCTCCATAGAACCAACATCTCTGATACATGTGTATTTAAGTGCAAATATCATTGACTACATCCCTCCATACAACCAACATCTCTGATACATGTGTATCTAAGTGCAGATATTATTGACTACATCCCTCCATAGAACCAACATCTCTGATACATGTGTATCTAAGTGCAGATATTATTGACTACATCCCTCCATAGAACCAACATCTCTGATACATGTGTATCTAAGTGCAGATATCATTGACTACATCCCTCCATAGAACCAACATCTCTGATACATGTGTATCTAAGTGCAGATATTATTGACTACATCCCTCCATAGAACCAACATCTCTGATACATGTGTATCTAACTGCAAATATCATTGACTACATCCCTCCATAGAACCAACATCTCTGATACATGTGTATCTAAGTGCAGATATTATTGACTACATTCCTCCATAGAACCAACATCTCTGATACATGTGTATCTAAGTGCAGGTATTATTGACTATATCCCTCCATAGAACCAACATCTCTGATACATGTGTATCTAACTGCAAATATTATTGACTACATCCCTCCATAGAACCAACATCTCTGATACATGTGTATCTAAGTGCAAATATCATTGACTACATCCCTCCATAGAACCAACATCTCTGATACATGTGTATCTAAGTGCAGATATTATTGACTACATCCCTCCATAGAACCAACATCTCTGATACACGTGTATCTAAGTGCAGATATTATTGACTACATCCCTCCATAGAACCAACATCTCTGATACATGTGTATCTAAGTGCAGATATTATTGACTACATCCCTCCATAGAACCAACATCTCTGATACATGTGTATCTTACTGCAAATATCATTGACTACATCCCTCCATAGAACCAACATATCTGATACATGTGTATCTAACTGAAATATCATTGCCTACATCCCTCCATAGAACCAACATCTCTGATACATGTGTATCTAACTGAAATATCATTGACTACATCCCTCCATAGAACCAACATCTCTGATACATGTGTATCTAAGTGCAGATATTATTGACTACATCCCTCCATAGAACCAACATCTCTAATACATGTGTATCAAAGTGCAAATATCATTGACTACATCCCTCCATAGAACCAACATCTCTGATACATGTGTATCTAAGTGCAAATATCATTGACTACATCCCTCCATAGAACCAACATCTCTGATACATGTGTATCTAACTGAAATATCATTGCCTACATCCCTCCATAGAACCAACATCTCTGATACATGTGTATCTAACTGAAATATCATTGACTACATCCCTCCATAGAACCAACATCTCTGATACATGTGTATCTAAGTGCAGATATTATTGACTACATCCCTCCATAGAACCAACATCTCTAATACATGTGTATCAAAGTGCAAATATCATTGACTACATCCCTCCATAGAACCAACATCTCTGATACATGTGTATCTAAGTGCAAATATCATTGACTACATCCCTCCATAGAACCAACATCTCTGATACATGTGTATCTAAGTGCAAATATCATTGACTACATCCCTCCATAGAACCAACATCTCTGATACATGTGTATCTAAGTGCAGATATCATTGACTACATCCCTCCATAGAACCAACATCTCTGATACATGTGTATCTAAGTGCAAATATCATTGACTACATCCCTCCATAGAACCAACATCTCTGATACATGTGTATCTAACTGAAATATCATTGACTACATCCCTCCATAGAACCAACATCTCTGATACATGTGTATCTAAGTGCAGATATTATTGACTACATCCCTCCATAGAACCAACATCTCTGATACATGTGTATCTAAGTGCAAATATCATTGACTACATCCCTCCATAGAACCAACATCTCTGATACATGTGTATCTAACTGAAATATTATTGACTACATCCCTCCATAGAACCAACATCTCTGATACATGTGTATCTAAGTGCAGATATTATTGACTACATCCCTCCATAGAACCAACATCTCTGATACATGTGTATCTAACTGCAAATATTATTGACTACATCCCTCCATAGAACCAACATCTCTGATACATGTGTATCTAAGTGCAAATATCATTGACTACATCCCTCCATAGAACCAACATCTCTGATACATGTGTATCTAAGTGCAAATATCATTGACTACATCCCTCCATAGAACCAACATCTCTGATACATGTGTATCTAAGTGCAAATATCATTGACTAAATCCCTCCATAGAACCAACATCTCTGATACACGTGTATCTAACTGCAAATATCATTGACTACATCCCTCCATAGAACCAACATCTCTGATACACGTGTATCTAACTGCAAATATCATTGACTACATCCCTCCATAGAACCAACATCTCTGATACATGTGTATCTAAGTGCAAATATCATTGACTAAATCCCTCCATTGAACCAACATCTCTGATGCATGTGTATCTAAGTGCAAATATCATTGACTACATCCCTCCATAGAACCAACATCTCTGATACATGTGTATCTAAGTGCAAATATAATTGACTACATCCCTCCATAGAACCAACATCTCTGATACATGTGTATCTAAGTGCAAATATAATTGACTACATCCCTCCATAGAACCAACATCTCTGATACATGTGTATCTAAGTGCAGATATCATTGACTACATCCCTCCATAGAACCAACATCTCTGATACATGTGTATCTAAATGGTAAATGGGTTGTACTTGTCTAGCGCTTTTCTACCTTTTTAAGGAACTCAAAGCGCTTTGACACTATTTCCACATTCACACACACACTAACTGCAAATATCATTGACTACATCCCTCCATAGAACCAACATCTCTGATACATGTGTATCTAACTGCAAATATCATTGACTACATCCCTCCATAGAACCACCATCTCTGATACATGTGTATCTAACTGCAAATATCATTGACTACATCCCTCCATAGAACCAACATCTCTGATACATGTGTATCTAAGTGCAAATATCATTGACTACATCCCTCCATAGAACCAACATCTCTGATACATGTGTATCTAAGTGCAAATATCATTGACTAAATCCCTCCATTGAACCAACATCTCTGATGCATGTGTATCTAAGTGCAAATATCATTGACTACATCCCTCCATAGAACCAACATCTCTGATACATGTGTATCTAAGTGCAGATATCATTGACTACATCCCTCCATAGAACCAACATCTCTGATACATGTGTATCTAAGTGCAAATATCATTGACTACATCCCTCCATAGAACCAACATCTCTGATACATGTGTATCTAACTGAAATATCATTGCCTACATCCCTCCATAGAACCAACATCTCTGATACATGTGTATCTAACTGAAATATCATTGACTACATCCCTCCATAGAACCAACATCTCTGATACATGTGTATCTAAGTGCAGATATTATTGACTACATCCCTCCATAGAACCAACATCTCTAATACATGTGTATCAAAGTGCAAATATCATTGACTACATCCCTCCATAGAACCAACATCTCTGATACATGTGTATCTAAGTGCAAATATCATTGACTACATCCCTCCATAGAACCAACATCTCTGATACATGTGTATCTAAGTGCAAATATCATTGACTACATCCCTCCATAGAACCAACATCTCTGATACATGTGTATCTAAGTGCAGATATCATTGACTACATCCCTCCATAGAACCAACATCTCTGATACATGTGTATCTAAGTGCAAATATCATTGACTACATCCCTCCATAGAACCAACATCTCTGATACATGTGTATCTAACTGAAATATCATTGACTACATCCCTCCATAGAACCAACATCTCTGATACATGTGTATCTAAGTGCAGATATTATTGACTACATCCCTCCATAGAACCAACATCTCTGATACATGTGTATCTAAGTGCAAATATCATTGACTACATCCCTCCATAGAACCAACATCTCTGATACATGTGTATCTAACTGAAATATTATTGACTACATCCCTCCATAGAACCAACATCTCTGATACATGTGTATCTAAGTGCAGATATTATTGACTACATCCCTCCATAGAACCAACATCTCTGATACATGTGTATCTAACTGCAAATATTATTGACTACATCCCTCCATAGAACCAACATCTCTGATACATGTGTATCTAAGTGCAAATATCATTGACTACATCCCTCCATAGAACCAACATCTCTGATACATGTGTATCTAAGTGCAAATATCATTGACTACATCCCTCCATAGAACCAACATCTCTGATACATGTGTATCTAAGTGCAAATATCATTGACTAAATCCCTCCATAGAACCAACATCTCTGATACACGTGTATCTAACTGCAAATATCATTGACTACATCCCTCCATAGAACCAACATCTCTGATACACGTGTATCTAACTGCAAATATCATTGACTACATCCCTCCATAGAACCAACATCTCTGATACATGTGTATCTAAGTGCAAATATCATTGACTAAATCCCTCCATTGAACCAACATCTCTGATGCATGTGTATCTAAGTGCAAATATCATTGACTACATCCCTCCATAGAACCAACATCTCTGATACATGTGTATCTAAGTGCAAATATAATTGACTACATCCCTCCATAGAACCAACATCTCTGATACATGTGTATCTAAGTGCAAATATAATTGACTACATCCCTCCATAGAACCAACATCTCTGATACATGTGTATCTAAGTGCAGATATCATTGACTACATCCCTCCATAGAACCAACATCTCTGATACATGTGTATCTAAATGGTAAATGGGTTGTACTTGTCTAGCGCTTTTCTACCTTTTTAAGGAACTCAAAGCGCTTTGACACTATTTCCACATTCACACACACACTAACTGCAAATATCATTGACTACATCCCTCCATAGAACCAACATCTCTGATACATGTGTATCTAACTGCAAATATCATTGACTACATCCCTCCATAGAACCACCATCTCTGATACATGTGTATCTAACTGCAAATATCATTGACTACATCCCTCCATAGAACCAACATCTCTGATACATGTGTATCTAAGTGCAAATATCATTGACTACATCCCTCCATAGAACCAACATCTCTGATACATGTGTATCTAAGTGCAAATATCATTGACTAAATCCCTCCATTGAACCAACATCTCTGATGCATGTGTATCTAAGTGCAAATATCATTGACTACATCCCTCCATAGAACCAACATCTCTGATACATGTGTATCTAAGTGCAGATATCATTGACTACATCCCTCCATAGAACCAACATCTCTGATACATGTGTATCTTACTGCAAATATCATTGACTACATCCCTCCATAGAACCAACATCTCTGATACATGTGTATCTAAGTGCAGATATCATTGACTACATCCCTCCATAGAACCAACATCTCTGATACATGTGTATCTTACTGCAAATATCATTGACTACATCCCTCCATAGAACCAACATCTCTGATACATGTGTATCTAAGTGCAGATATCATTGACTACATCCCTCCATAGAACCAACATCTCTGATACATGTGTATCTAAGTGCAAATATCATTGACTACATCCCTCCATAGAACCAACATCTCTGATACATGTGTATCTAAGTGCAAATATCATTGACTAAATCCCTCCATAGAACCAACATCTCTGATACATGTGTATCTAACTGCAAATATCATTGACTACATCCCTCCATAGAACCAACATCTCTGATACACGTGTATCTAACTGCAAATATCATTGACTACATCCCTCCATAGAACCAACATCTCTGATACACGTGTATCTAACTGCAAATATCATTGACTACATCCCTCCATAGAACCAACATCTCTGATACACGTGTATCTAACTGCAAATATCATTGACTACATCCCTCCATAGAACCAACATCTCTGATACATGTGTATCTAAGTGCAGATATCATTGACTACATCCCTCCATAGAACCAACATCTCTGATACATGTGTATCTAAGTGCAAATATAATTGACTACATCCCTCCATAGAACCAACATCTCTGATACATGTGTATCTAAGTGCAAATATAATTGACTACATCCCTCCATAGAACCAACATCTCTGATACATGTGTATCTAAGTGCAGATATCATTGACTACATCCCTCCATAGAACCAACATCTCTGATACATGTGTATCTAAATGGTAAATGGGTTGTACTTGTCTAGCGCTTTTCTACCTTTTTAAGGAACTCAAAGCGCTTTGACACTATTTCCACATTCACACACACACTAACTGCAAATATCATTGACTACATCCCTCCATAGAACCAACATCTCTGATACATGTGTATCTAACTGCAAATATCATTGACTACATCCCTCCATAGAACCACCATCTCTGATACATGTGTATCTAACTGCAAATATCATTGACTACATCCCTCCATAGAACCAACATCTCTGATACATGTGTATCTAAGTGCAAATATCATTGACTACATCCCTCCATAGAACCAACATCTCTGATACATGTGTATCTAAGTGCAAATATCATTGACTAAATCCCTCCATAGAACCAACATCTCTGATACACGTGTATCTAACTGCAAATATCATTGACTACATCCCTCCATAGAACCAACATCTCTGATACATGTGTATCTAACTGCAAATATCATTGACTAAATCCCTCCATAGAACCAACATCTCTGATACATGTGTATCTAAGTGCAAATATCATTGACTAAATCCCTCCATTGAACCAACATCTCTGATGCATGTGTATCTAAGTGCAAATATCATTGACTACATCCCTCCATAGAACCAACATCTCTGATACATGTGTATCTAAGTGCAGATATCATTGACTACATCCCTCCATAGAACCAACATCTCTGATACATGTGTATCTTACTGCAAATATCATTGACTACATCCCTCCATAGAACCAACATCTCTGATACATGTGTATCTAAGTGCAGATATCATTGACTACATCCCTCCATAGAACCAACATCTCTGATACATGTGTATCTTACTGCAAATATCATTGACTACATCCCTCCATAGAACCAACATCTCTGATACATGTGTATCTAAGTGCAGATATCATTGACTACATCCCTCCATAGAACCAACATCTCTGATACATGTGTATCTTACTGCAAATATCATTGACTACATCCCTCCATAGAACCAACATCTCTGATACATGTGTATCTAACTGCAAATATCATTGACTACATCCCTCCATAGAACCAACATCTCTGATACATGTGTATCTAAGTGCAGATATCATTGACTACATCCCTCCATAGAACCAACATCTCTGATACATGTGTATCTTACTGCAAATATCATTGACTACATCCCTCCATAGAACCAACATCTCTGATACATGTGTATCTAACTGCAAATATTATTGACTACATCCCTCCAAAGAACCAACATCTCTGATACATGTGTATCTAAATGGTAAATGGGTTGTACTTGTCTAGCGCTTTTCTACCTTTTTAAGGAACTCAAAGCGCTTTGACACTATTTCCACATTCACACACACACTAACTGCAAATATCATTGACTACATCCCTCCATAGAACCACCATCTCTGATACATGTGTATCTAACTGCAAATATCATTGACTACATCCCTCCATAGAACCAACATCTCTGATACATGTGTATCTAAGTGCAAATATCATTGACTACATCCCTCCATAGAACCAACATCTCTGATACATGTGTATCTAAGTGCAAATATCATTGACTACATCCCTCCATAGAACCAACATCTCTGATACATGTGTATCTAAGTGCAAATATCATTGACTACATCCCTCCATAGAACCAACATCTCTGATCCATGTGTGTCTAACTGCAAATATAATTGACTACATCTCTGATCCATGTGTATCTAACTGCAAATATCATTGACTACATCTCTGATACATGTGTATCTAACTGCAAATATAATTGACTACATCTCTGATCCATGTGTATCTAACTGCAAATATCATTGACTACATCTCTGATACATGTGTATCTAACTGCAAATATAATTTGACTACATCTCTGATACATGTGTATCTAACTGCAAATATCATTGACTACATCTCTGATACATGTGTATCTAACTGCAAATATCATTGACTACATCTCTGATACATGTGTATCTAACTGCAAATATAATTGACTACATCTCTGATCCATGTGTATCTAACTGCAAATATCATTGACTACATCTCTGATACATGTGTATCTAACTGCAAATATAATTGACTACATCTCTGATCCATGTGTATCTAACTGCAAATATCATTGACTACATCTCTGATACATGTGTATCTAACTGCAAATATAATTTGACTACATCTCTGATACATGTGTATCTAACTGCAAATATCATTGACTACATCTCTGATACATGTGTATCTAACTGCAAATATCATTGACTACATCTCTGATACATGTGTATCTAACTGCAAATATAATTGACTACATCTCTGATCCATGTGTATCTAACTGCAAATATCATTGACTACATCTCTGATACATGTGTATCTAACTGCAAATATCATTGACTACATCTCTGATACATGTGTATCTAACTGCAAATATCATTGACTACATCTCTGATACATGTGTATCTAACTGCAAATATCATTGACTACATCTCTGATACATGTGTATCTAACTGCAAATATCAATGACTACATCTCTGATACATGTGTATCTAACTGCAAATATAATTGACTACATCTCTGATCCATGTGTATCTAACTGCAAATATCATTGACTACATCTCTGATACATGTGCAGTGTCTCCCATAAACTGCCAAGATACCTGTGGCGGTGGGGGCGTGGTCACCATGACATCATCGAGTAATTTGCATAATTTACTACAATGATATGATTTTCTCTAAAAAGGCTCAAAAAATGTATACTTACTAATTAATAATAACAGTTTTGTTTTAAAAGTCCATCCATTTTACAATACAATTACAACACTTTATGTACATATTTATATACAGATTTGAACAATAAGTTATTCACTGAAATATATTTATTAATTGTGGTTCTTACAAAAAATATATCTTATAAAATATAAAAGCTAAAATGTCTCTTAAAGCTCTGCCCCTTTAATTAGTGCATACTAAATTTAACTTTAGCCTACTACTACAAGCATATTATTTACCAGCAACATAAAGTGAAACAGAGGCAGAGGTGTCCTGCCACAGTCAGTCAACCTCCTCCTCCTGCTGCTGCTGCTGAACAGGTCGCACTGGAGCTAGTCTCGCTCGCCAGACCCTCCTCCAGAGAAGAGGGAGACACTGGAGCTAATAAAAGCTGAACGCGCTAATAGGCCGCGATCGCGATCATCACACACACGCGGTCCCATACAGCACCTATACAACACTGCTGGCGCATCTTCTTGCTCCGACTCTTTCACTCGCTATGCTCACAAAGTCACGTTAGTTAGTCTGTATTAAAAGAGAAGCTTCAAGTGTGTATTGCTGGACAGAAGAGGAGCGCTGCCACCACTCCTTGTCATCCAGATAAGGTGCATTGGCTCGGCTCAGCTCTTTTTGTTAGTTTTTACTTGAAACTATACTACAATATTTTACAAAAGTAACAAATAAACAGAAAACTTGAACTTGTTTGCAAAGACGTCTTACCCTCGTATTTTGATCCGGTCGGTCCGTTCTTCTTTTACTTCTTCGTCGTCGTAGTCTTCTTCTTCTTCTTCTTCTGGCCCACCAGGTGAATTAAGTGCTATTGGGGGAGTTACAATGCATAGTAGGCTACCGCCACCTACTGCACTGGAATTGTAACTACAAGCTACAGTCACAGACAGAGTCCCATTGCTTTTATGAGCGGTCGAGCGAGTCAAAAGCCGAAAAATCTATTTGTGGCGGACGTAATTCTTTCGTGGCGGGCCGCCACAAATAAATGAATGTTTGGGAAACACTGATGTGTATCTAACTGCAAATATCATTGACTACATCTCTGATACATGTGTATCTAACTGCAAATATCATTGACTACATCTCTGATACATGTGTATCTAACTGCAAATATCATTGACTACATCTCTGATACATGTGTATCTAACTGCAAATATCATTGACTACATCTCTGATACATGTGTATCTAACTGCAAATATCATTGACTACATCTAATACATGTGTATCTAACTGCAAATATCATTGACTACATCTCTGATACATGTGTATCTAACTGCAAATATCATTGACTACATCTAATACATGTGTATCTAACTGCAAATATCATTGACTACATCTCTGATACATGTGTATCTAACTGCAAATATCATTGACTACATCTAATACATGTGTATCTAACTGCAAATATCATTGACTACATCAACTATATAATCAATCATCTACATCAACTATATAATCAAACTACCTCCTTAACTCTCTCTCTCTCCATATCCTACCAAGTCAGACCTACACTGTTCCAATATCCATTTCTCTGTTCTCAATTGTTGATGATAACAACCAAACCTAACACCCCCCCCCCCCCCCCCCCCCCCGTGTAAATAATTCAATGTGATTATCTTGTGTGATGACTGTATTATGATGATAGTATATATCTGATAGTATATATCTGTATCATGAATCAATTTAAGTGGACCCCGACTTAAACAAGTTGAAAAACGTATTGGGGTGTTACCATTTAGTGGTCAATTGTACGGAATATGTACTTCACTGTACAACCTACTAATAAAAGTCTAAATCAATCAACAAAAAAACTATATGATCATCTACATCAACTATATGATCATCTACATCACTGTTACTGTAACACAGTTAGTTTCGGCGGTAACTAGTAATCTAACGCGTTATTTTTTATATTCAGTAACTCAGTTACCGTTACTACATGATGCGTTACTGCGTTTTGTTTTTTTTATGTAGTATCGGCTAGAAACAGAAGATCTGAGTGTGTTTTATTGCAGAGCTGCAGTGTCGTTCTTCTGAATCTCTTGTGTCACAAGAGGCACGCTCTGGGTGTGGGTGTGGGAAGGGGAGCGGAGGGGAGGGGGGTGCGCAATACAACCAAAACCGTTGGCCAACCAAAAAGTAACCACAGAACACTACACGGTATAGTGTTCTGTGGTTACTTTTTGGTTGGCCAAGCGGACGTGACGACAGGCTGTCCTCACTCAGGTCCGCATGGACCTGGAGGGGGCGTGCCTCAAGTCCGGCTGGAAATCGGGAGAAATTTGGGAGAATGGTTGTCCCGGGGAGAGGCACTGAAATTCGGGAGGGTTGGCAAGTATGAGATATTCTCACTTCTTTTCTTTTGTCGAGCACAAAGAAAAAAACATTTTAGTTAAATATAAGTTGTGTCTTTGATCAAAGATCCCGTCTGCTGCCCAAAACAACAATTCAAATCTGCCTGGTTAGGTTTTGTGTATGTCACGTGTGCCTTCCTTAGGTGAAGCCAGGTTTGTGTATGTCACGTGTGCCTTCCTTAGATGAAGCCAGGTTTGTGTATGTCACGTGTGCCTTCCTTAGATGAAGCCAGGTTTGTGTATGTCACGTGTGCCTTCCTTAGATGAAGCCAGGTTTACAGCTTTGATGTTATTACGCTGTTTGTTAATTATGTATGTTATGTTGCAGCTATTTAAAATACTTTTGTCGATTTGTTCTGGCCTGAAATAAATTGGCCTTTGGAACATATCTTTGTCTTTGTGTGTTGTATGTAGAGCACATTGCTTAGCAGAGTTCAGTTTTCAAGTGGTATGTGGATGATATTCTGGGTGGCCATTAGGTGGATGGTGGAGGGTGTGTCAGTCCATCACCAGCCAGGAATTAAAAAATAGAGCTAAAAATGATGCATCATCAATCTTCACCAAGACATGACTTTGGTCACTTGATTGACATTCACGGCACCCGAGGGTCTTGTGAGATGACGCTGGCTGCTGCCACATCATTATTAAGAAAAAATGACCGACAGGAAGGCCAGAAACACTTTTTATTTCAACGGACTCATCACAACTGACTGCACAGTTCCTGTCTTCACAATAAAAGCACTGCTTCATCTTGCCTGCGCTAACAAAATAAGAGTCTCAGAAAGCTAGCGCACACAAGCTATCAAGCTAGGGCGTTTGTATTTCTTGTAAAGTGTATACAAAGGAGTATGAAAGCTGGACAAACTTTCATGTTGTATTGGACTGAAAAGAGGACTTTTTTTCCCCTCCATTTGAAAATGTGGAGGTTGTCATCACTACTGTCTGATTCCAATCAATGCAAGTCATCACAATCACACCAACTCACATTCTTGTCTTCATGAAAGAAACATGCTTGTATTATCATTAAACACTGTTAACCTCTCTTTCATAAATAAATCAATATAAATGATATATATGATCAATCACCTGGTCTGGGCTGTGTCACTAAGCTGTGATAAGACCCGTGCAACATTCTTGTGTAAGAGAGCTTTCTCGCCTGCTGCACTTTCAAATAAAGCGACTCGTACCCACAAATGACACCAGACAAAAACATATTGGAGAGCCTGGAGCAGAAGAAGAAATGAGCAGGAAGAGGAAGATGAGAAATAAATAAGATGGATGAACCCAGGAAGCGAGAGAGCAAACATGGAACCTTCCTCTATGGCAGTGGTCCCCAACCTTTTTTGCACTACGGACTGGTTTTATGTAGGCATTATTTCCACTTGTGCCAGATAAATACAGCAAAAATAAGTGCATGAAAAATACAACTCACTATAACGTTGACTTAGTGGGAGCCCTGGGCTTGTTTCTTTGAAATGAGATGTGGATGGAAATCAGCTTTTGGCTACAATCTGTCACATTTATATTTTAAATGTTCATTAATGTGCATTGTATCATGTCACAAAGTTCTAACAAATGGCAAATGGACTTGTATTATACATCTATAAACGAGCTTATTGGTGTGTCAAGTGGGACAGGCCAAAGTTAAATCGGAGAAAAAGCAGTCGTCTATAAATTATTTTATAGACGACATCTCTGCGGCCCGGTAGCAAATGCGTCACGGTCTGGTACCGGTCCCCAGACCGGTGGTTGGGGACCACTGCTCTATGGGTTGGGGGAACTTTATTTTGAAAGTTTTTAGCCCGGAAGCTGCAAGGTAAGAAAGCTGTCCTTACCTTGGCGGTCAGGTTGGCCACAGTGTTGGGCTGAATGAGTCTTCGCCGGCGCCAGCTGAGGAGGGGGCGTGTGCGTGCTGCCACACAGCTGCTGTCCACGCACTCTGCCATCCTGCCGTGACAAGACAAACTAGGACTTGAAGGGATGTCATGGTCATGTCACCTGTACCTGCTCAGGACACCGTTGACCGGCTGCCCGTTCTGCCCTCTCCAAGGTTCTGCTGTGGCCGGGTGCTCTGCGTCCTGCGGCAAACACAGCACACATCTTACAGCTCTGACCTCTTCCTGCTCCGCCCACCAAGACTTGAATTACTTGGCTGTTTCCGGGCTCCGTCTTGACGTCTTGAGGACCGACACCTCCCAGCTCCACTAGGCCCTGTGGAGTCAAGTGGGTCAATCAGCACCTTCTTTCACAGCAGGGTGCCGAGCGACAGCCCACCTTGTTAGCACGGATCTGTCTGTAGATGTCCGTCTGCTGGCGGATACGGTACTCCAAGTCAGAGATGTGAGCCTGCAGCCAGTTCCAGTGACTGATGATGGCCGCCCTCTCCAGCGTGTAGCGACTCTCCGCACGCTTCCATCTGAGGACCACAAGCAACAGCATCTTAACGCTAATGATCAACCCGTGACGGCACGTAAGGCTTGTGGTCCTATTTCATGCTGCTAATATGAATGTCAGTCAGTGTGGAGACGTATTTAGGCTTACAAGCTAACCATAAAGGTGAAGCTATTAACGCTGAAGCAGTGCTTCAAAACATAGCTTGCTAGCCGCTAACGTCTCACCACAGTGTTTTTGTTTGTTGTTTTTTTTTTTCTTCAATCACCCATCCTGGCCTCCAAGGTGACAAATACAACTCCAGTCCTCACTAGAGTTGTACAATATACCAGTACTAATAATGATTTAAAATACCGTATTTCCTTGAATAGCCGCAGGGGCGTTAATTAATTTAAAACCTCCTGTCACACCTGCGTTTACCGGAAACCGGCGGGATGGCCGTGCATGCGGTAATTATTTTAAAACCTCTTCTCACTCCGGCGTTTACCAAAAGGAATCCATAAAATTTAGGCGTGCGCTTTGAGTGTGATGTAAGCATACCATCATGAAAAGCACATTTAATTTAAAAAAACGTTATTATGGTCTTACCTGTACTTATAAATGGAGTCCATTTGCAGCTCCTTCTGACCAAAAGCATCGATAACTTGTTTATAGAAGTCTTCCTTATTTTCTTTCTTCAGTTTTAAAAGTCTCTGTTTCGATGGAGATATTCCTTTAATTATTACCTCCTGCTTCGATTGAAAGTCCAGTTTAGAAAACTGTTTTATTTTATGTATGTAATCCTCCATTTTAAAAGTTCAGGCAGAGGACAGAAAAAAAAATCTCTTGCTGCGTGTGTTCACTTCTTCTGCAGTACCGGAAGTCGCAAGAAGGATCACTAGCGCGGCAGCGCCCTCTACCACCAGGAGGCGGGAGTCATTTAATGACTTATACAGTATTTCACACACGCAGCTACGGTATATTAATAAAACATAGCTGCTTACTGTTCTCTTTAGCATACTGTACAGGTATTCAATAGCTTGGACCTTAAATCCTACTGAAAAGCTCTTTATCTTTTTTCCTTTGTGCGATTGTAAACTACTGAAAGCAGTTTCCTCCATTTTGAAAATGAGGACAGATGCGTCACTCGTGACGTAACGAATTTGACCCGGTGGAAGTTCTAGCCATATGCTAAATATTTTGCGAAACGAGTTTGACCCGGCGAAAATTACAGACATGCGATAATAAAATTAATATTTTGCGAAACGAATTTGATCCAGCTTCAATAATAAACCGGCGATAAGGCCAAGCATGCGTTAATTATTTTGAGAAACGAGTTTGACCCGGCAGTAATTCTAGACGTGCGAATACTATATTCCCTGCGCCAATTCAAGGAAATACGGTAGGTACCATACTGCCTTTGACCGGTACTTTTTTTTGACATGATGGCACCGGGATGACACACACACACACACACAGACCACTTACAGGCAGAAACAGTGTGGAGACAGAAGAGACATATTTTGTCTTAAAAAGTAAAGGATAAAGGTGAAGCTATTAACGCTCAAGAGCCGCTCTGCAAGCAGTGCTTTTAAACATAGCTAGCTCGTGGCTAACATCCGTCCACAGTGTTTTAGTTACTTGTGAATCACTAATCCTGGCCTCCATGGCGACAAATAAAGTATGTTTCTTCCAAGTATCATCCCTGCAGGACGAGGACTAGCTAAACATGCTTCACTACACACCGTAAAATGATACAAAAGCTAATGGCAGTGTTTCCCACACATTCATTTATTTGTGGCGGCCCGCCACGACAGAATTACGTCCGCCACAAATTTAAAAAAGAAAATAAAAATTATTATTATTATTATTTTTTTTTTGGTCCTGTCCAGCTTCTCAGGCAAATCATATAGTTGATGTAGATGATCATATAGTAGATGTAGATGATCATATAGTTGATGTAGATGCCCATATAGGCTGTTTAGATTTTCTTTACAAAAGAGAAGTGTAGGATACTTCTCTTGTTGCCTTATTTGTATTTGACCACTACTGTTTTCTGTTTATTTTTTACTGACTGTGGCAGGACACCTCTGCCTCTGTTTCACTTTATGTTGCTGGTAAATAATATGGTTGTAGTAGTAGGCTAAAGTTAAATTATTTAGTATGCACTAATTAAAGGGGCAGAGCTTTAAGAGACATTTCAGCTTTTATATTTTATAAGATATATTTTTTGTAAGAACCACAATTAAAAAATATATTTCAGTGAATAACTTATTGTTCAAATCTGTATATAAATATGTACATAAAGTGTTGTAATTATATTGTAATATGGATGGATGGATGGATGTTTAAAACAAAACTGTTATTATTAATTAGTAAATATACATTTTTTGAGCCTTTTTAGAGAAAATCATATCATTGTAGTAAATTACGCAAATTACTCGATGATGTCATGGTGACCACGCCCATAGCCACGCCCCCACCGCCACAGGTATCTTGGCAGTTTATGGGAAACACTGAATGGGTAGATCTTAGGGCTGGACAATTATGGCAAAACTAATGAGGAATGTTTGGATTGATATTGTAATCACGATTAACAACACGCTTGTCCATTCATTTGAAAACATGAGTATTTATTGTACCACCAACATTAGTAACAAATAAACCACAACAAGTAAAATAACAATAGTCATAATAATAATACATTTAAATTAATAGCAATATAAAAACAATTATTCAGTTTTTCCGTTGTAATTCTTTTTTCATACCCTTTACACTTATTTTACCATTACAGTGTGGGATTGTTGTGTCAAATAAACAGTCAGACATCTGACTGTTGCCTCTCTATTCGCAATCTTCTTGACAATGCTAAACTGTAAACTATGGTCAACCTGCACTTCAATGCAGTTTCTATGCCGCTAGACAAAGCTCTAACAAAATCTCGTTGACAAGTATGACTTAAGTGTTATTATGACAATGACAATAAAGGAATTGATTGATTGATTGAATATTGTACAGTGGATACAAATATCCGCTGTAATGATACCAAGTACAAGAGCTGTATCAATGATTACATCAATATTTTTTATTATCACAAAATCTTTTGTCATTTTTAATTGCTTATAAAGTCAGGAGAGACGTCTTGGACACACGAGAACTTTAATTATGACCAGTGTATGATCCTGTACCTACTTGGTCATACCACATTTGTCAAAACTAATGTCAAGTATCAAAGAAGTGATTATTACTAGATAAATCATGTTCAAATAGGAAGTAAGCAGATATTAACAGGAAAGTAGATAAAGTAAAATAAAATGACACAAAATGTTACTGCATACATCAGCAGACTAATTAGGAGTCTTTGTTTGTTTACTTACTACTAAAAGACAAGTTGTCTAGTATTTTATTTAAGGACTAAATTGTTCTTTGATTGCAATAACACACATAATTAATGTATTGCACCAGTTCTGTTCAAATTAAGCAATAACGACAGTTTTTGTGGCAGTCTGTTATTTTGAAAAGTATCCAAGAGTGTTGTAATACACTTTGGAAGCAGTACCAACACATTGGTATCAGGACAACTCTACGTCATGTTGATAATTGTGGTCATGAAAAGTCAAGAGATAAAATGATAATAAAGACTTGTGCTCTTCTTCCCCTACGACAGCCATGGGACGTCTCTAAATGATTGCTTTTAAAACCTTTAACATGGAAACTGTAGCCACCACTTATTCTTCTCTTCTTTGATACTTGACATTAGTTTGGGATGATACCACACATTTAGGTATGGAGCGGATACCAAGTAGTTACAGGATCATACATTGGTCATATTCAAAGTCCTCATGTGTCCAGGGACATGTTTACTGACTTTATATACATTTTTTTTTTTAAAGAAAAAAAGATTGTGAGTGAAGCATGGTTTAGCTATTCCTCGTCCTCCAGTGATAATGTTACTTGTAAAAAACGTACTTTGTCGCCATGGAGACCAGGATTAGTGATTTAGAAGTAGCTAAAACACTGTGGATGGATGTTAGCTGCTAGCTAGCGAGCCATGTCTTAAAGCAGCTCTTCCTGATGGTGTTTCAGTGTTATAACTTCACCTTTATCTTTACTTTTTACACCAAAATGCGTCCATTCTCCCTTTTCTGTCTACACACTGTGTCTGCTTGTAAGTACTCCGTGTGTGTGAACATGCTCCTCTGCTGGTAAAACCAGCAATGTCACCACGTGACGACGACAGGCCTTCATGCCTGTTAAAAAACTAAATAAATATGGGGAAGTGGTACTTTTCAAACAGAGTATAGTACTGAATATGATGAATTAGTACTGTGATACTATACTAGTAGCAGTATACCACACTACCCTAGTCTGTTTGAAGGTGTGAAAATGATCCAATGTTGATTATGGTGCATCCCTAAAGTGTAGTGGACCTGTAGTACCATGCAGACTGGAGCTGGACTAAAGAATTTGTGAGGTCTTCAATTTGAAAACACACATTATTAATACAACATGTATCCCCAGAGTTGTTTCCAGCAGAGTGGTGATGGACAAGGACTTGGAAGGATGGCAAGTGACTGAGCACGTGGTTGAAGAAGGTTGCATTGTGAGAAATGAAAAAGAAAGTGTCCATTACAATATTGCACAGCACAAAGTGTGTTCACCTGATTCTGGCCTTCTTTTAAAGATGACCTCTCCAGTCACCTAACGGCTCTTTCTGCACGCTAACAACTCAACCTTATCCATAGAAGAGGCTGGAACCCACCACTTCTCTACTGGTGGAATGGGTTCATCCCTACTTGTATATGAAACCATGACGCAGGTTGAGAGGGCTTCCAAAACAACATTTCCATTAGCTGCATCTTGAAAGCGTTTTTATTATCTTTAACAATGGAGTTAATGAGTCGCTCTATTCCGCCTATAAAGTGTACTAAAAATCATCCAAATATAAAACATCCATCAATGTAATATATACACGCTGTAAGTATATATGTAATGTAGTAACATTCATAATAACATGTAATATATACATGATGTAAGTATATATGTCATGTAGTAACATTCATAATAACATGTAATATATACATGATGTAAGTATATATGTCATGTAGTAACATTCATAATAACATGTAATATATACATGATGTAAGTATATATGTCATGTAGTAACATTCATAATAACATGTAATATATACATGATGTAAGTATATATGTCATGTAGTAACATTCATAATAACATGTAATATATACATGATGTAAGTATATATGTCATGTAGTAACATTCATAATAACATGTAATATATACATGATGTAAGTATATGTCATGTAGTAACATTCATAATAACATGTAATATATACATGATGTAAGTATATATGTCATGTAGTAACATTCATAATAACATGTAATATGTACATGATGTAAGTATATATATAATGTAGTAACATTCATAATAACATGTAATATATACATGATGTAAGTATATATATAATGTAGTAACATTCATAATAACATGTAATATATACATGATGTAAGTATATATGTCATGTAGTAACATTCATAATAACATGTAATATATACATGATGTAAGTATATATGTCATGTAGTAACATTCATAATAACATGTAATATATACATGATGTAAGTATATATGTCATGTAGTAACATTCATAATAACATGTAATATATACATGATGTAAGTATATATGTCATGTAGTAACATTCATAATAACATGTAATATATACATGATGTAAGTATATATGTCATGTAGTAACATTCATAATAACATGTAATATGTACATGATGTAAGTATATATATAATGTAGTAACATTCATAATAACATGTAATATATACATGATGTAAGTATATATATAATGTAGTAACATTCATAATAACATGTAATATATACATGATGTAAGTATATATGTCATGTAGTAACATTCATAATAACATGTCATATATACATGATGTAAGTATATATGTCATGTAGTAACATTCATAATAACATGTCATATATACATGATGTAAGTATATATGTCATGTAGTAACATTCATAATAACATGTAATATATACACGCTGTAAGTATATATGTAATGTAGTAACATTCATAATAACATGTCATATATACACGCTGTAAGTATATATGTAATGTAGTAACATTCATAATAACATGTAATATATACATGATGTAAGTATATATGTCATGTAGTAACATTCATAATAACATGTAATATATACATGATGTAAGTATATATGTCATGTAGTAACATTCATAATAACACGTAATATATACATGATGTAAGTATATATGTCATGTAGTAACATTCATAATAACATGTAATATATACATGATGTAAGTATATATGTCATGTAGTAACATTCATAACATGTAATATATACATGATGTAAGTATATATGTCATGTAGTAACATTCATAATAACATGTAATATATACATGATGTAAGTATATATGTCATGTAGTAACATTCATAATAACATGTAATATATACAGGCTGTAAGTATATATGTCATGTAGTAACATTCATAATAACATGTAATATATACACGATGTAAGTATATATGTCATGTAGTAACATTCATAATAACATGTAATATATACACAATGTAAGTATATATGTAATGTAGTAACATTCATAATAACATGTAATATATACATGATGTAAGTATATATGTCATGTAGTAACATTCATAATAACATGTAATATATACATGATGTAAGTATATATGTAATGTAGTAACATTCATAATAACATGTAATATATACACGCTGTAAGTATATATGTAATGTAGTAACATTCATAATAACATGTAATATATACACGCTGTAAGTATATATGTAATGTAGTAACATTCATAATAACATGTAATATATACATGATGTAAGTATATATGTCATGCAGTAACATTCATAATAACATGTAACATATACATGATGTAAGTATATATGTCATGTAGTAACATTCATAATAACATGTAATATATACATGATGTAAGTATATATGTCATGTAGTAACATTCATAATAACATGTCATATATACATGATGTAAGTATATATGTCATGTAGTAACATTCATAATAACATGTAATATATACATGATGTAAATATATATGTCATGTAGTAACATTCATAATAACATGTCATATATACATGATGTAAGTATATATGTCATGTAGTAACATTCATAATAACATGTAATATATACATGATGTAAGTATATATGTCATGTAGTAACATTCATAATAACATGTAATATATACATGATGTAAGTATATATGTCATGTAGTAACATTCATAATAACATGTCATATATACATGATGTAAGTATATATGTCATGCAGTAACATTCATAATAACATGTAATATATACACGCTGTAAGTATATATGTAATGTAGTAACATTCATAATAACATGTAATATATACACGCTGTAAGTATATATGTCATGTAGTAACATTCATAATAACATGTAATATATACATGATGTAAGTATATATGTAATGTAGTAACATTAATAATATGTAATATATACATGATGTAAGTATATATGTCATGCAGTAACATTCATAATAACATGTAATATATACACGCTGTAAGTATATATGTAATGTAGTAACATTCATAATAACATGTAATATATACACGCTGTAAGTATATATGTAATGTAGTAACATTAATAATATGTAATATATACATGATGTAAGTATATATGTCATGTAGTAACATTCATAATAACAAGTAATATATACATGATGTAAGTATATATGTCATGTAGTAACATTCATAATAACACATAATATATACATGATGTAAGTATATGTCATGTAGTAACATTCACAATAACATGTAATATATACATTATGTAAGTATATATGTCATGTAGTAACATTCATAATAACATGTAATATATACATGATGTAAGTATATATGTCATGTAGTAACATTCATAATAACATGTAATATATACATGATGTAAGTATATATGTAATGTAGTATATATGTCATGTAGTAACATTCATAATAACATGTAATATATACACACTGTAAGTATATATGTAATGTAGTAACATTCATAATAACATGTAATATATACATGATGTAAGTATATATGTCATGTAGTAACATTCATGTAATATATACATGATGTAAGTATATATGTCATGTAGTAACATTCATAATAACATGTAATATATACATGATGTAAGTATATATGTCATGTAGTAACATTCATAATAACATATAATATATACATGATGTAAGTATATACAGTATGTAATATCTAGTAACATTTAAATAAGTATATACAGTATGTAATATCTAGTAACATTCATAATAACATGTAATATTTACGTATTTTGATCATTATAAGCATACGGCAGCGTATTAATTTCACAGACGCATCACAACATTCACTTTACCCTTCAAAAACGACAAGACTACTAATCATGGCAGACTTGATGAGAGACAACAAAGACTAATTGGGGACACATGATGATCCACAAACTTCTATTTTTAAGCCTGAATATAAGGAGGATGATGTACACATTTTAGAAGCTGTGTGCTAAACACTAAGCATCAAGTAGCAGTATTGCTAAGTGCTAAACAAGATATACAAACATAATAAAACAATGTTTGCTCTCACTGGGATAAAGCCTGATGGCATGTTTATGTCTTTCCTTTTACATCAACAATTCATTATAATCCTCACGCAGGTTTAAAAATATATATTAGTGTGTCTTTCTAGCCATCTCCGGGTCTAAGTTGGATGTCAAAGTTGACCGGCTTGTGGGTTTATGTCCACAACCATGTGGGAGGCATGATTTATCATCTACAATTAACTTTCACCAACTCAGAGGCCATGCAGCAGCTCAATATGCCAATATAGCAGCATAAGCTAGTTAGCGCTCTGTGATCACAGCGCCGCTAAAAGTAGTTCCTCTGTGTTAGTGTTAATATTTAGGTCACGGCATGTATATTGCTGTTTCTCAGATGTCTTTTAATGGGCTTTGTGAGCGGAATAGTCTACTCCCCTTAGCTACATTGTTAGCTGCCTCCTACTCGCCATATTTTACGGATTAGATTTGACATTGATTGTGAATGACAGGCAACATTCCCAAACAAGTGCAGTCCCTGATGAAAGAGGTTGTGATATGAAAGAATAGTGAAATGATGATGTGGTGTGTTTACAGTGTCCAGGGCTGACTGAGGAGAAGTGACTTTAGTAGCTAGCAACAATGTGGACACAGCCACAATGTGTCTTCCAATACATTTCATGCAGACAGTTATGATACGTAGTCAGTCAAGAGCTTAAAGACCAGGAGGTTGACAGGATGCACCATTCCAAGCAACAATAGACGTACAATTGATGGCAAACTTTGAGAATGTCTCATTCCTAGTTGGATTCATTGACTTGACTATGTACTGCCTCTCTACTTTCAATGCCATTCAAAGCCTTCATTTTCACACAATCTCTTTGATGACTTGTATTACTTTGTAATGGTGCCCAGTGTGGAGCAGATGTCTTGTACACATTCTATTGTGGTCAAATGTGCTGATGACATGTTTGTCAATACAAGTTTCAGGTATGAGCTGAGTCTCCTTGACTAGCATGTCAATACAAAAGTCATTGTTTGGGAAGATAAGATGATTTATTTCCAGCAGATGTTGATGGATGTTCCATATCAAGGCATGCTGCTCACAATGTCTCTTCCCTCATCCACACAGCTTGATGCATGCCATCTGTGTCTCCATGGAGACGCTCAAACAACACTGTGTGCATGCATGCAGCCTCCACTGCACTGATGGCTGCCTCTCACTTTCCATCATGATGGAGGGGATTTGGAAAAAGGCATGCCTTTCTGCATTCTGACTTGTCGTCCGCACTCTAACAGTGTCTGTCCTTACAAGCAGATTTTGTTAAACTAGCTTGTCGTCCGCATGCTAACAGTGTCGGTCAATACAAATAGATTTTGGAAAACTAGCTTGTCGTCCGCATGCTAACAGTGTCTGTCCTGACATTAAAATATTATTTCCACATAGAAGAAATAACATAGCTGTGCGAATAATACAACATGTATCAAAAAAGGCACTTTTTAATTCTCAGTAGGCGATGTAATGGACTGTCACACACGTATGACGTCACGGACTGTCACACACGTATGACATCATGGACACTGTTAGCATGCAGACGACAAGGTAGTTTTCCAATATCTGCTCGTAAGGACAGACACTGTTAACATGCGGACGACAAGCGAGTTTAAATACGCATCTTGACTAACTGGTTAATAAAAGTACTGTTAATACCCATCTAGACTAACTGGTTAATAAAAGTACGGTTAATACCCATCTAGACTAACTGGTTAATAAAAGTACTGTTAATACCCATCTAGACTAACTGGTTAATAAAAGTACTGTTAATACCCATCTTGACTAACTGGTTAATAAAAGTGTTTACAGTAGTTGCCCTTCACTTTAATTTAACTGAATCTGGCTCAGAAATTAATATCTTTATATGTATACTTTCACTGGAAAATATATGGAGATATTTATGTAATAACCAGTTGAAGTACAAATATATGGAGATATATATGTAATATCCAGTTGAAGTACAAATATATGGAGATACATATGTAATATCCAGTTGAAGTACAAATATATGGAGATATATATGGAATATCCAGTTGAAGTACAAATATATGGAGATATATATGGAATATCCAGTTGAAGTACAAATATATGGAGATATATATGGAATGTCCAGTTGAAGTACAAATATATGGAGATATATATGGAATATCCAGTTGAAGTACAAATATATGGAGATATATATGGAATATCCAGTTGAAGTACAAATATATGGAGATATACTATACTATTGCCCGTTCACAATCATGAGAGACAAGAAGACTAAAGGCTTTCTAACATAAAAATGGTCTTGTTCTTGACAGCTGGCAATGCAGCTAATGTTAGCAATCAATGTTACCTCTAAATCACTTCAAAAATGTATTCAAAAACGGGCAACAATACTTCATTTACGTTCTGTAACCTGTATAATAACCCAACTGTAGTGACATTGTTATTGTAAGAGTGTGTGTGTGTTATGAATGCAGACAGCTGCCAAGCAGAAAGGATGTCATTCTCCACTTTCTTCAATCAGGATGTCACCAGACAAATTCTTTATATTCCAAAGGTGTTACAGAGCATCTGCAAAGTAGGGCAGGACCATTTATCACATTTTAATTTAGACTTTGATTATGGCTTTTCACCATTATGACATTTTAATAATAAAAGAAAAAGATGAATAGGCCGTGCAACGTGCTTGCAAATTCCTTCGCAGTAAAGCAGATGAGGAGAAAATGAATGAATAAAAAAATCAGGTCTACTAGAAGTTTGTCATTGTGATAGATACTTTGACACATCACTAGTATGTCTAATCAATAATCAATAGAATATCTTTTCTGCATTCACCTAACTGCCAACAGAGTCACATAATTGGCCAATAAATTGGAATCCGCTCATAAATGCAGAATAATATCAAAAAATTGACATAAATGTAAGTGAAATGATGTCATTGTGAGGAGAAGAAACATTTTTGGTAAAATAATCTGCTTGCTAGCACTCTGTGACACACACACAACTGTCACTTCACACACTCACTAACAACAATCACACACACACACAACAAATGTCATCTGTTGTGAAGGACATCATGAATGTAACATCAATGTACAAACACACACAAAACACATGTCATCTGTTGTGTTGTTGTGAACCACATCATGGATGTAACATCAATGTACAAACACACACACAACACATGTCATCTGTTGTGTTGTTGTGAAGGACATCATGGATGTAACATCAATGTACAAACACACACACAACACATGTCATCTGTTGTGTTGTTGTGAAGGACATCATGGATGTAACATCAATGTACAAACACACACACAACACATGTCATCTGTTGTGTTGTTGTGAAGGACATCATGGATGTAACATCAATGTACAAACACACACACAACACATGTCATCTGTTGTGTTGTTGTGAAGGACATCATGGATGTAACATCAATGTACAAACACACACACAACACATGTCATCTGTTGTGTTGTTGTGAAGGACATCATGGATGTAACATCAATGTACAAACACACACACAACACATGTCATCTGTTGTGTTGTTGTGAAGGACATCATGGATGTAACATCAATGTACAAACACACACACAACACATGTCATCTGTTGTGTTGTTGTGAAGGACATCATGGATGTAACATCAATGTACAAACACACACACAACACATGTCATCTGTTGTGTTGTTGTGAAGGACATCATGGATGTAACATCAATGTACAAACACACACACAACACATGTCATCTGTTGTGTTGTTGTGAAGGACATCATGGATGTAACATCAATGTACAAACACACACACAACACATGTCATCTGTTGTGTTGCTGTGAAGAGCTTGGAGAAAAGGATGAGTTGCTTTGCACTAAACTTAGACTTAGACAAACTTTAATGATCCACAAGCGAAATTGTTCAACACAGTAGCTCAGTTACAATGATGGAAAGTGCAAGGATGGAAAGGACAATGCAGGTATAAATAGACCAATATAGCGATAAAAAATCTAACATATATACGAATATATACATATGTGTACAGAATAATATATCTACAGATATATTATATCATGTCTATAACATATATACAATATATACCAATGACCATGTACAATATTACAGTATAAACAGTATATGTGACAGCAGCAGCATAAAATAGAGAGTAGATCCAGCAGGAAATAGAAAATAGACATTATAAACAAAGAGAAGTAGCTAACAAGTCAGATGTCATCTATTGCGGTATGGCGAGTGATTATACAGCTGGATGGCGTGTGGAATGAAGGAGTTCTTAAAAGGACTATTTGTGAGGAGTCAGGCCAATAACAACATCATGGGTGACTATAGACAGTCTCTGGTGCAGCCAGGAGCAAGTATAAGCCAGCATGGTCAGAGTGGGATCAACACAAGAGGAAAGAGAGGGAATCCCAGGAGAAAAGGACTCTTTCAGCTTGGAGACATCCTCCCCCATCCCTTCCTTCCCCTCTACATTAGTCATGATCATTCATCTCCTCTCCTCGCTTGCATGTCACCAATATTGGCCCACTAAATCATTGTAGCAACATGGTGCTTCATGTTCCTTAAGCACCACACACACACACACACACACACACATATACATATATACATATATTAGGGCTGCAACTAACGATTAATTTGATAATCGATTAATCTGTCAATTATTACTTCGATTAATAATCGGATAAAAGAGACAAACTACATTTCTATCCTTTCCAGTATTTTATTGAAAAAAAACAGCATACTGGCGCCATGTTCTTTCAACTTGTCAAATAAAACAAGGAAAATGTTACAAAAATGCACACTTTTGACACCCCTGCTATAGATAATAAAAAATTAAATCTGATAAATCTATGGATAAAAAGCAGAGCCTGGCGACGCATGCACGTTTATCATAACTCTCTCTCGCTCTCTCTGTCTCTCCCCCTCCCTCACCAATGCTGCTGCGCGCACAATATGTTTTGTTTTTAACCCCTTCTTAACCCTGAACGTACATTGTTAATACACGCAACCCTAAATCAAAATGCCGGACATTTGAGGCATTTAAGAAACTCCGCCCCGACAGCCCTGCAAAAGAGGACATGTCCGGTGAAAAGAGGACGTATGGTCAGTCTATCCTAGCCCGTTAGCTGCTAGCAGCGATCGGTTTCACCGGACATGTCCTCTTTTGCTAGCATGCTAGCAGCGACTGGGCTACGATAGACTAACCATACGTCCTCTTTTCACCGGACATGTCCTCTTTTGCTAGCATGCTAGCAGCGACCGGGCTACGATAGACTAACCATACGTCCTCTTTTCACCGGACATGTCCTCTTTTGCGGGGCTGTCCGGGCGGAGTTTCTTAAATGCCTCAAATGTCCGGCATTTTGAATATTGTTTACACAACGTGCGGTACGCTACTTAATATGTCCATGTGGAAACTCGTTCGGTACACCTCCGAACCGAACCCCCCGTACCGAAACAGTTCAATACAAATACATGTACCGTTACACCCCTAATATATATATATATATATGATTCTGATAGATATATATATATATACACACACACACACATATATACAGTTACACAACTGATATCCTATTTTTAGGCCAAATGGTGATGTACAATATATATCAGCATTTTAAACAAATGGTGTCTACACCACATTACTGTAACTACCAGTGTTCCTGAAATTACTTTCAGAAATAGTTACAGTTACTTTAAAAGGGATATCTTAGTATCTTTAGGCCGAATGGCGATACATATGTCAGTACTTTCAACAAATCCTGCAAAGTGTTTAGTTTAAACTCACTACATTACCGTTACTGAAAATAACTTTTAAAAATAATTACAGCTATTTAACCAAAAAGTAATTCAATTACTAATGGAATTACTCTTTAACAAATGTAATTAGTTACTACAGAAATTAATTAATGCATTACAGTTGAGAGAAGATTGACATGAGCGCAGCGTGTGTACCTTTAAAAGGCAGTATCTGTTGCCAAGCAACGTGTGATGTCAGCGAGGGTTTCGGCTGAGCTGTATTTGTTAGCTTTAGTAGTTAGCAGAGGTATAGTTTGTCGTCTGACGGCTGTTCTGTTGAATCTTTTCACTGGCTTTTGTTAACTCTGGTTAATAAAGAGGAGCAACAGTGCGGGTGTGGACTACGGTGCCTGCCGGCAGCGCGCCACACCAGACTCAAACGGCCGTAACAAAGTCACAACAAAAGAAAGCGGTATTAACTGCAGGGCTAATATATAAATGGCGACTCCATATGAATCTCCATACCTGGGTTACGATACAATTCACTAACACAACTTTTTAAACCATTAGCATGCCATGCAGATGGAAGCTTTGCATGGTGAAAAGAAAATGTAATGTTATCACGTCAGAACAATGTTTACTTTTTCATTACACGCATACCAAACATGAATTATGGGCAAATAGAAATATCCAGTTCAAGGCATTCCAATCCATAATCTTGATGTCAACAAAACATTTTTGGAAAAACTAGCAGGTATTTCCTGTTGTTTGCTCAGGTAGCAACAATGAAATAGAGAGAAAAGTCAACTGTGTATTTTTCATGTCTTTCATGATGATTGTGAACCATAGGCAACATTCCAAAAAAGGGACAAGATTTGAGGAAGGCAACGGAAGTAAACACACAGAACTAAGCTATTGAACTGTGCACATTGAACCTACAGGCTGTGATCTTTTAGTAGAGTGATAAATGTATACTAGGACACAACAGGAACCAAACACCCATTTTGTCTTAATCATTAACAAACTTTTACAAATTCAAAATGGAAGACAAAGTATTAATATGGCTGGAGAAGCCAGAGAAATAGTTAGTTTCTTTTAAGAAAAGTATTCTATGCGAATATTTAACTTTTTTTTTACTTTTAATGAAACTTAACTAAAAATGTTAAAGTACTTTCAGTACATTCAACAATACTGGGATAATAATGATTATTTTGGTCACAATAAGTGATGAGGAGATGCTGCTCCGTTATTGATTGAAGTCAAGTCTGATTGTCATTAAAACAGTTAGCTCCATCTTTTGACACTTCTTCCACACTACACCGCTACAACAAAGATGACGGGGAGAAGATGCTGTCCAAGTGGAGGCACATAAATAAGACCCCTCACAAAATGGCGCATCCTGAAAAGATTGTCAAAAAGTGACTTGAAGATGTGCAAAACATCTATGCAACACACCATCACATGTTATGTAGACCACAAGGAAGTCTTTTACATTCAGAAACAAATCATAAATGACTCCTTTAATGCACCTTTTATATGAAAATAGACCTGAATAGACCCGCTCATCGGCAGTGCGCCCTATGGTGCAGAAAATACAGTACTGTTAAAATGTTGTACACCGTAATTTTATTGAAAATGTGATCAGGAAAAGTTTCCTCAAATAAGATGTGAAGGCATTGTTTATTATGTGTTGTTTACTTGTTTGTATTCAGGAAAAGTTTCCTCAAATAAGATGTGAAGGCATTGTTTATTATGTGTTGTTTACTTGTTTGTATCATACTTAATTTATATATCATTGCCTTACAAGAAATAATATTTATTGTTGTTTACTTGTTTGTATCATAACTCATTTATACAACATTCCTACAAGAAATAACATTGTTTGTTTGTATCATAATTCATTTTTACACAATTCCCCCACAACAAATAATATTGTTTGTATCATAATACATCCATACATCATTCCTACAATAAATAACATTCATTGTTGTTTACTTGTTTGTATCGTAACTCATTTATACAACATTCCTACAAGAAATAACATGTTTGTATGATAATTCATTTATCCATAATTCCCCTACAAGAAATAATATTGTTTACTTGTTTGTATCATAATTCATGTATACATCATTCTTCGACAACAACTAATATTGTTTACTTGTATCATCATTAATTTAAACATCATTCCCTAACGAGAAATAACAAGAATATAGCAAACTTCACCTGCAGTTAGGGGTGTAACGGTACATGTATTTGAATTGAACCGTTTTGGTACGGGGGTTCCGGTTCGGAGGTGTACCGAACGAGTTTCCACATGGACATATTAAGTAGCGAAACGCACGTTGTGTAAACAATGCACACCGAGGCACAACACATGGCATGCTAGCAGCTAACGGGCTAGGATAGACTGACTATACCAGGGGTGGGCAATTAATTTTTACCGGGGGCCGCATGAGCAACCCGAGCACTGCTGGAGGGCCACACTGACAATATTTCAATTAAATTTTGCTCAAATTATTTTTGATATACCGTAAGATAGATAATAATAATAATAATATTTTAATTTAACCTAACTTATCTTTATACAAAAGCAGATGGCTTTTGATGGTTTTATTTTTAACACTTTCTTACACAACACTTCCTGATGTATATTACAATACAAAAATTTCAATTTCTGTCACTTTATCCTGCATCCTCTTTGTTGTAGAACCTTTATTTAACCAGATAAGAAAACGTTGTGAACGTAGCACGCCTGTAAGGTGATTGGCGAAGAAGGAGGAAGCGTTGCTGTTGCGGAAATGAGGAGTGAGAATTGGTTTTCCTTTTGGAAAGAACGAGATAAGTTGAGCTGTGTTAGTATAGCATGCTCAATAAAAGTTTAAAAAGTGCATCAGACTTGGTGTGCACTTCTTCTGGACGCTACAATTGATGTCAGAAGTGGGATGAAATGCCTCCCAGTTCGCCTTGCCATCAAACCTGGGAGTCTTCATTGAGGGCGGAATTCCCCCCGTGGCAAGCAGCGTGGCTGCACCTGTAAACGCTCTCTCTCTCTCTCTCTTTGCGGCGAGCTCCTCACGTGGCACGTACCTCCCGATGACGTAGCACACAAACAGTGCAGTATGCGCAAAGTTTTACTTCTGCCACCAATTGTAGCGTCCAGAAGTGCACATCAAGTCTGACGCTCTTTTTAAACTTTTATTGAGCAAGCTATACTAACACAGCTCAACATATCTCGTTCCTTCCACACGCACGTCTCCTCACTCCTCATTTACGCAACTCAAGAAGACAACATCTACTTCAGCAGGTGGTTACACTATATTCTTTAAACACAGCAACGTGTGTACCACAAATAAGCACACAGCTTTACCTTTACTTGGCAGTCCATGTCTTGTTGAAAACACGCCATTAGTCATCAACTTTTCTCTTTTTAGCGTCTCGGGGATAACCGGGCATCACTTGTCGCTGTGCACCTTCCCTCGCAGGACATACGCACATATAACACTTTTCAAAATAAAAGCAGCACAGTTGTATTGCACGCACGACAAAGATGTTTTTTTAAATGTATTTTGTAATTTGAGATTGCCGCTGCGCGCACGAGCATACGTCCACACGGAAGTAATACAAATAACGCTTTTCAAAACAAAAGCAGCACCGTTGTATTGCACACTCGAAATAGATGCTTTTTAAAATGTATTTTGTAATTTATAATTGGCCTCACGCGGGCCGGACAGGGATGTACAAAGGGCCGGATGCGGCCCGCGGGCCGCACAATGCCCAGGTCTGGACTATACGTCCTCTTTTCACCGGACATGTCCTCTTTTGCGGAGCTGTCAGGGCGGAGTTTCTTAAATGCCTCAAATGTCCGGCATTTTGAGTAAGGGTTGCGTGTATTAACAATGTACGTTCAGGGTTAAGAAGGGGTTAAAAACAAAACAAATTGTGTGAGCAGCAGCATTGGTGAGGGAGGGGCAGAGACAGAGAGAGCGAGAGAGAGTTGTGATAAATGTGCATGTGTCGCCAGGCTCTGCTTTTTATCCATAGATTTATCAGATTAAATTTTTTATTATCTATAGCAGGGGTGTCAAAAGTGTGCCCCGGAGGCCATTTGCGGCCCACAGCTAATATTTCAAAAAGGCCCACGGCTGTTTTAAAGGCTCACGGCACATTCTAAAAGTACTATTAAAATAAACAAACATAACAAAAGTGAAATAACAAAGCTTAAAGGTTAAATGTAATTTAGAAAAAGTTGCAATGTTGACTAATAAAACAAAGCTGGTTTTTTTCTTTCAAACTGTCATTGCTCAAAACATAATATTGAATCAAAATCAATGTTATTATGAATTATTGACCTATCCAAGGTTCCCATTACTTCACATCAAATATTACACTAAGAAAAATATTTTTGGTGTAAGATTTTGCAAATTTGGTAAATAAATAACCCCAAAATTTATATTTTGTTGTTTTCTTACTGTACCGAAAATGAACCGAACCGTGACCTCTAAACCGAGGTACATACCGAACCGAAATTTTTGCGTACCGTTACACCCCTACCTGCAGTGTCCAATATCTATTTTACACTCACTGCTTGATTTGTTGATATAAAAAGTAACACAATCCATTTCAGCTCACTCAATCTTTTCGGAACATATCGTTTAAAAAAGAAAAAAATAATAATAATGTATTAGGGGTGTAATGGTACGTGTATTTGTATTGAACCGGTTCGGTTCGGAGGTGTACTGAACAAGTACACATGCTAGCAGCGACCGGGCTAGGACAACATGTAAAAGCCAGAGCTGGAAGACCCTCCTGCCTCGTTAAGATCTCCCGTTTGGGAACACTTTGGCTGCGCGATACAACCATAGTCGAGGAGCGCAAGGGAGACACTCCTCCAGGGCCGATGTATTCTCGGGGGCAACACCCTTCACTCTACCCGGCAGTGGGTCTCCACAGCTCCGGACTCCAGGGTGAATGACGAGTCCGGCGATTAGTTGCAAATCGTGGCTTTATTGAGGTCTTGCACACAGCCAATCCAACAAAACACTGTCCACTCCCCACACTCATGCAACCGCTCGCTCGCCCACACTCACCTCACATGCTGTCACATATTAAAGGGCCACACACACGCTACTCTCGTAACACATGCTAACCCATTTGAAGCACCACCACCGCATTCAAGCAGCCTCTACTCGGCAAGTCAGGCAACGCTAAAGCAATAACAAATGTTTTTATAGCAGCAGATATAAGTCCATATTGCATTAAAAACTAGATTTTGACCCACTTCTATGGTGGAAGAACAATGAGCCCCATATATCCTCTTACTGCCAAGTTAGCCAGGCTGGGGGGGGGGGGGAAGAAAAGTTAATCTGAGGCTGAGTTGACTTGAAACTGTTTAATGTTGCACTTTTTGCATGTAGAAGAAAGGTTTTGTCATTTTATTTAATCTGAGCAACAACTTGAGGCAGTTTAATGTTGATTAACGTGGACCCCGACTTAAACAAGTTGAAAAACTTATTGGGGTGTTACCATTTAGTGGTCAATTGTACGGAATATGTACTGTACTGTGCAATCTACTAATAAAAGTCTCAATCAATCAATCAATCAAAAAAAGCACTTTATATGTAGAAAGGTTTTGTTAAGAAACCATTCTGAGCCTTATCTCATTTAGTTTTTGTTTTATATCTGTTGACTACATTAACCCTGGCAATGGACCCTGTGTGTATATATGTATGTTATGCCATTGTTTACAAATTTGGTAAATAAATAACCAAAAAATTTATATTTTGTTGTTTTCTTACTGTACCGAAAATGAACCGAACCGTGACCTCTAAACCAAGGTACATACCGAACCGAAATGTTTGTGTACCGTTACACCCCTAATATATATAGTAAAGAAAACAACCGCAAATGTTGAATAGAATTGTTAAAGGCCTACTGAAATGACATTTTTTTATTTAAACGGGGATAGCAGATCCATTCTATGTGTCCTACTTGATAATTTCGCGATATTGCCATATTTTTGCTGAAAGGATTTAGTAGAGAACGACGACGATAAAGGTCGCAACTTTTGGTTGCTGATAAAAAAAAAAAAGCCTTGCCTATACCGGAAGTAGCGTGACGTCACCGGAGGAAGGACTCCTCACATTTTCCCATTGTTTACAATGCAGAGAGAGAGATTCGGACCGAGAAAGCGACGACTACCCCATTAATTTGAGCGAGGATCAAAGATTCGTGGATGAGGAAAGTCTACAGTGCAGTGCAGGACGTATCTTTTTTCGCTCTGACCGTAACTTAGGTACAAGGGTTCATTGGATTCCACACTTTCTCCTTTTTCTATTGTGGATCACGGTTTTGTGTTTTAAACCACCTCGGATACTATATCCTCTTGAAAATGAGAGTCGAGAACGTGAAATGGACATTCACAGTGACTTTTATCTCCACAACAATACATCGGCGAAGCTCTTTAGCTACGGAGCTAACGTGATAGCATCAGGCTCAAATGCAGATAGAAACAAAATAAATAAATCCCTGACTGGAAGGATAGACAGAAGATCAACAATACTATTAAACCATGGACATGTAAATACACGGTTAATAATTCCCAGCTTGGCGAAGCTTAACAATGCTGTTGCTAACGACGCCATTGAAGCTAACTTAGCAACGGGACCTCACAGAGCTATGATAAAAACATTAGCGCTCCACCTACGCCAGCCAGCCCTCATCTGCTCATCAACACCCGTGCTCACCTGCGTTTCAGCGATCGACGGAAGGACGAAGGACTTCACCCGATCATCTGTGCGGTCGGCGGCTAGCGTCGGCTAGCGCGTCTGCTATCCAAGTCAAAGTCCTCCTGGTTGTGTTGCTACAGCCAGGCGCTAATACACCGATCCCACCTACAACTTTCTTCTTTGCAGTCTTCATTGTTCATTAAACAAATTGCAAAAGATTCACCAACACAGATGTCCAGAATACTGTGGAATTTTTAGATGAAAACAGAGCTTTTTTGTATTGGATTCAATGGGGTACCAATACTTCCGTTTCAACGATTGACGTCACGCGCATATGTCTTCATATATAGACGTTTTCAACCGGAAGTTTAGCGGGAAATTTAAAATGTCACTTTATAAGTTAACCCGGCCGTATTGGCATGTGTTGCAATGTTAAGATTTCATCATTGATATATAAACTATCAGACTGCGTGGTCGCTAGTAGTGGCTTTCAGTAGGCCTTTAAAATGAAAGGTTTCACTTGTAAAAACTATGTAAAAGGTGAAAAAGAGAAAGGAATGGGTAAAAACATCAAAGTGCAGCACTCCATGCACACACACAAAATGAAAGTGTCAGTAGCAGACAAGACCAAATGGAAGTCAAGATGTCACAGCAGTCATTACATGAAACAGGAATGTTTGGACATGAGCATCATCTTCTCACAAACATGGAGGACAAGTTCCTCTCCACAAGCAGGTGTTTTATTCCAATGTCATTCAGCATCACACTGATGTTCTACACAGTCAGCTGAAAGGTATGGAAAGGAAGGAGAGGAGCAGTATTACCCACAATGCAGCTGGTGATGTACAGTATGGCTGAGCGATATGGCAAAAACATGATCACCATTCATTTTGTCATATCATCTGATCTCCATTACTATCATGTTTGGTTGTTTTTCAAATTCAAATCGGATTGTTCCGTGCAGGATTATACCGAGCATTGTTGCTAACTTCTGACAGTTCCGCCATGTTTGATCAAGGAAATATGCTAACAGCTGATCACCATCATCCAACTCATATCATCGCCCAGCCCTGCTCTGTATTAGGGCTGGCAATGATCTATAATCATTATTTTCCACTTGAAAGTCATGTTTAGTAAATGTTAATTGGAAATACAAGTCTTTGGGTATTCAGTACACCATGACGCTTTGTTTACTGCAGAATGAAGTTTGTGATGACCTTCAAAATAAAATAATTTTGAAAGGAAAAAATGGTTGCGTTTACCCCTCACAAAAGGTATACAAAAAGAAGCAAAACCATGAGGCTAAAACAAAGGTACAGACTGTAGCCTGGCTTACTTTGTAGTAAACACAATCATACTAATGAATAAATGTTAGCATAAATTACTTTGATGTCTGTTACAAGATACTGCAGTAGTACTCAGAATCCTGCACGGGACAATCCTACTTTAATACAAATGTGTGATGTTAATCCAGATCAAATTATATGAAAAAATTCATTGATTACTTTTTTTTGCCATATCACCTGTATCCTACTCTGTATTCATATCAAATATATATATGAAAGAGTTCAAATGCAACTAGCACTTCATAATCCAATCTAAGTTTTATGCTGCCCATTCAAATCACATGTCTTCATTTTATCACATTGTAATCTTTCAAATATAATTATTCTCTTTTATTACATTTTACATTGACGCAGTAATCACATGGCCCGAGTCAGGGCTCCCCCAGCTTGCCAATATGTGACATTACATCATTTGCAGAAGTGTTGATGATGCATATATTTCCTATAAAATCTGTGTTAGTAGTAATTGTAACAGTATTATAAACACTCAGTTTCAAAGTCTTGTCAACAATACTGTGACGTATCAAACCCAAACTCGCTGAGTGGAGGTTTTTTCTGGCGTTTTAGCATTGGGTCTGTAAACACCATTTCCCAGAATCCTCTGCGCAGCGCAAAACCGGCAAGGTGGGGGCGTTGACTGCTGTAAGCAGAAGTGAAATATGTCCATAACTGGTAGAGTTATGTTGCTAACAGGCCAAAACATAACCTAAGGTAAAAAAGTCTGCGTTCTGCAAGGCAAAGTGCACCACTTTTGTTTGGAGTATTTCCAAGGCGAGACTGAGCTGTACGGCGGGAAATCACAAAAAAAAACGTTAAACGCGGGAAATACGAGTAAACTAAAAAGCTACTTTATACATTCTCAATGTTTACATTGTCACTTTAAAGACATCAACTGTAAGTTATTATTTGTAATATTTGCTGTAAACAGATGTTCCTAAACAATTATTTGCACTTACAAATACTTTGTAGTGATGTTATGTTTGTGTTCAATTACAGTAAGTGTGTTTATCATAAAAATTCCTGACACAACATAACATTTTTAAGTCTATTTTGGACATACACTGCAATAATATTGTACTGTGGCCTTAATAACGTAATATCGTACCAAGAGGTTACTGTTACATCCCTAGTAATTGGTATTAAATGATTTGTAATGTGTACTACAAGCAGTATTGGTCTTCTAATCTATCATGTTGTGGCAATCCACATGAACACCACTAACAACAACAGCTGATGGTGGGTCTACTGTATCTTAGTGGTGAAAATGATAGACACGTTTTTGGCAGACCAATCAATACCTGATATCAGGCTGAGAGAATGGATTTTGCTAAAACTTCAAAAGATATCCACCCTTAAAGGCCTACTGAAATGAATTTTTTTTATTTAAACGGGGATAGCAGATCTATTCTATGTGTCATACTTGATCATTTCGCGATATTGCCATATTTTTGCTGAAAGGATTTAGTATAGAACAACGACGATAAAGATTGCAACTTTTGGTATCTGATAAAAAAAAGGCTTGCCCCTACCGGAAGTAGCGTGACGTAGTCAGTTGAACATATACGCAAAGTTCCCTATTGTTTACAATGATGGCCGCATGAAGTGAGAGAGATTCGGACTGAGAAAGCGACAATTTCCCCATTAATTTGAGCGAGGATGAAAGATTTGTGGATGAGTAAAGTGCAAGTGAAGGACTAGTGGGGAGTTGAAGCTATTCAGATAGGGAAGATGCTGTGAGGGTGACCTGATATTCAGCTGGGAATGACTACAACAGTAAATAAACACAAGACATATATATACTCTATTAGCCACAACACAACCAGGCTTATATTTAATATGCCACAAATTAATCCTGCATAAAAACACCTGCGTGTTTGTTACGCTAGCTCCTAGCTCCTCTGCTAGCTCCTAGCTCCATAGAACACGCCAATACAATTCAAACACCTGACCAACACACACAATCACTCAGCCCAAAAGACCGTTCACCTAACCCAAGGTTCATAAAGCTTATATATTTTTAAAAAGTTACGTACGTGACGCGCACATACGGTCAAGCTATCAAATGTTTAGCAGCCAAGGCTGCATACTCACGGTACCTGGTATTCAGCTGGGAATGACTACAACAGTAAATAAACACAAGACATATATATACTCTATTAGCCACAACACAACCAGGCTTATATTTAATATGCCACAAATTAATCCTGCATAAAAACACCTGCGTGTTTGTTATGCTAGCTCCTATGCTAGCTCCTAGCTCCATAGAACACGCCAATACAATTCAAACACCTGATCAACACACACAATCACTCAGCCCAAAAGACCGTTCACCTAACCCAAGGTTCATAAAGCTTATATATTTTAAAAAAGTTACGTACATACGCAAAAAAAAGTTGCGCACATACGGTCAAGCGATCAAATGTTTAGAAGCCAAAGCTGCATACTCACAGTAGCACGTCTGCGTCTTTGTCATCCAAATCAAAGTAATCCTGGTAAGAGTCTGTGTTGTCCCAGTTCTCTACAGGCGTCTGTGTACCGAAGTCAAAAGTCCTCCTGGTTAGAGTCTCTGTTATCCGAGTTCTTCCATCTTGACTGCATCTTTCGGGAATGTAAACAAAGAAGCGCCGGCTGTGTACTGTTGTTGCTGACTACGTTCGAAAAATACGTCCATTTCGCACCGACAACTTTCTTCTTTGCTTGCTCAGCTTCCTTCTCCATAATGCAATGAACATGATTGCAACAGATTCACGAACACAGATGTCCAGAATACTGTGGAATTATGAAATGAAAACAGAGCTTTTTCGTATTGGCTTCAATGTGGAAGGCATACCCGTGTTCGCCGGGCTACGTCACGCGCATACGTCATCCTCAGAAGCGTTTCGAACTGGAAGTTTAGCGGCAAATTTAAAATGTCACTCTATAAGTTAACCCGGCCGTATTGGCATGTGTTATAATGTTAAGATTTCATCATTGATATATAAACTATCAGACTGCGTGGTCGGTAGTAGTGGGTTTCAGTAGGCCTTTAATGGATTGTGTCACCCAGCCCTCCTTGGGCAGGAATTCATACTGAAGCACTGGCACATCTCTACTTGAAATCACCCTTCAGTGGAGGTAAAAAGATGAAGTGTTTTGGTTAGAGAGTCAGATGTAGGTCATGTACACAACACATACACTGCAGATATTTGGGTCAGACACTGACAAAGAAGTGATCACAAAATGCAGTATTCTTGTCTAAGTTGAGTAACTTTACTTGAAGACCATGATGTCCCCACCCTCTGTGGTTTCATCTTGTGGAAACATGTTGTGCTGATAAACCACACTGGGCTTTTTCCGTTAGGGCCACTGGCGTGGACGTTGTACCACCCATCTAGTATTTAGTACCAAATCATCTTCTGGTATTTTCCATTCAGAATGGATTCACCATTGAAGAGGATGCCACCCTCACCATTAGTGATGGGTGACATATAATCTACAATGTGTAGGGATGATACTCGAAACCGGTTTTCCCGGTTGTTTGATAAGAAAAGAACCGAGTCCTCGGACTCGAATCCTTTTTTGAGAACCGGTACCCGTTATCGAGACCACTATAGTAAAGAAAAAGAGTTGGTTCTTTATTCGAATCGCTGGGAACGAATCACGTCCCGACCAGAAATGTCCCTTGGGACATCACAAGAAATGACGTCACGTAGCTCAGTCATAATCGCAGATAGGGAAAGCAGGAAAAACAATGGACCAGAAAAAGTGCTCCAAGGTGTAATAAAGTTCAAAACAAAAGGTATAATCCAATGAATAACTTTACTCAGTGATTTGAGCAGGGTACAAACACATGACGAACACTTTTACGACCAAGCGGAAACATAGCAACCAGGCTAGCAACGCACCTCCTTTACGGCAGCTGTCACAACCTTCTTAAAGCAACCGCAGCACATACATATATGACATCTCCCTTTTTAACTTTTGTTTTTCTTTCCTTGTAAACAAAACAAAATCACACTGTATATGTGTTGTCTGTCTAATTATAAATAATGCAGACGAGGCGTGTTGGCTGAGTTCTTGACGTTTACTTTCACAGCGTGCTCATAACCTCATTCTTAGCTGCCGGGTGACATCATGCAACAACACTTTTGGGGCTACCGCGCATGCTCGTCACTCCCGTTGCATGCTGGGTAATGTAGTTGTTATATTCCCTAGCTCATAACATAACATCTATCTATCTATCTATCTATCTATCTATCTATCTATCTATCTATCTATCTATCTATCTATCTATCTATCTATCCTATAAAGAAATAATGTTAACTCAATTAAGTGTATTTCTTTTTTTTAGCTTTAACTTTTCATTTTTTAGCATTGTAACCACATTTGCAAACAACTTTTCTCTTCATAGAATTTTCTTTCAATAAAGAAATCAAGTGCAAAAATGTCAAAGCATCATAACAAACAGTTATGTCAAATAGCAGCAGAAGTGCACTTTTTGGAGAGCTGTAATATTTTCAGTTTTGTGCCCAAGGGACTGATTTTATTTAACACTGTATTATTATTTATACACCTATAGTGATCACAGAGACAGGTTGTTTTTGTGTTACTGTATATATTTGTTTTTCTGAAAAATCCCACTTAATATACTTTGGGTAACAACAGTCAATATTTATTTATTTTATTTTTTTAGGGTGGTAACAGTCAATATTTATTTATTTATTAGATTTAATTTTTTTCTTATATAATAAAAGTGAGCTTTTGTTAAACCAAATATTGTGTGTTTTTTTCCATATACAACAACCTATCTGGACTAGATAAGAGAATCGATAAGGAATCGTTTCGATAAGAGGATTCGATAATAGGCTTGGACTCGATAATTTCTTATCAAACATCATCCCTAACAATGTGATATATATTTCAGCCTAGGGCTGGGCCGTATGGCCAAAAACATTATCACCGGTCATTTTGAAATATCACCCCATTAACAGATTATTTTTCTTTAATTAAAGTCGAGTGGTCCCGTGCAGGATTATTATGTTCTATTTTTTTTTTTTAAATTATATTATTTATTTATATATATTATTATTATAACAACAGGACAGATAACCCAGTCTACAGTCCGTACTTGGTTTTAGGACCACGGTTTGACTTTTTTCAGCACATTTTGTGGGTGTAAAGAACAATTTTTTCCCCCTCTCAAAGTTCTTTAGTTTTTTTTGCTTGTCATCACAAACATTCTGCAGTAAAACAAGTATCAGTGGTGTACTGAATACTAACTTTACATGCAACACTTTCAACAAGTAAATTATTATTTGTATTTAATGACTTGTATACATCAGTGCTTCTCACCAGTGTTTTATTATTTGTATTTAGTGACTTGTATACATCAGTACTTCTCACCAGTGTTTTATTTATTACTTGTATTTAATGGCTTGTATACATTAGTACTTCTCACCAGTGTTTTATTTATTATTATTTGTATTTAATGACTTGTAAACATCAGTGCTGCTCACCAGTGTTTTATTTATTATTTGTATTTAATGACTTGTAAACATCAGTGCTGCTCACCAGTGTTTTATTTATTATTTGTATTTAATGACTTGTATACATCAGTACTTCTCACCAGTGTTTTATTTATTATTATTATTTATTTGTTTTTAATGACTTGTATACATCAGTGCTGCTCACCAGTGATTTATTTATTATTTGTATTTAATGACTTGTATACATCAGTACTTCTCACCAGTGTTTTACTTATTATTTGTATATAATGGCATGTATACATCAGTACTTCTCACCAGTGTTTTATTTATTATTATTATTTATTTGTATTTATGACTCGTATACATCAGTGCTGCTCACCAGTGATTTATTTATTTGTATTTAATGACTTGTATACATCAGTACTTCTCACCAGTGTTTTACTTATTATTTGTATATAATGGCATGTATACATCAGTACTTCTCACCAGTGTTTTATTTATTATTATTATTTATTTGTATTTATGACTCGTATACATCAGTGCTGCTCACCAGTGATTTATTTATTTGTATTTAATGACTTGTATACATCAGTACTTCTCACCAGTGTTTTATTTATTATTATTATTTATTTGTATTTAATGACTTGTATACATCAGTACTTCTCAACAGTGTTTTATTTATTATTATTTATTTGTATTTAATGACTTGTTTACATCAGTACTTCTCACCAGTGTTTTATTTATTATTTGTATATAATGGCATGTATACATCAGTACTTCTCACCAGTGTTTTATTTATTATTATTTATTTGTATTTAATGACTCGTATACATCAGTACTTCTCACCAGTGTTTTATTTATTATTTGTATTTAATGACTTGTATACATCAGTACTTCTCACCAGTGTTTTGGTAAACAACAAGAAGTGACTCAGACTGTGGAGTTTTTCAAACCCAACTACTGTATCTTATATTTAATAAAAGAACATGAAATGTGAATTTGAGGTACTACAAAATAATGTGTAGCAACACATAAAACAAGTTGAATGATTATTTCAGGAACAAAATGTTTTTTAAAAGTGATTTGAACAGCAAGTGTCAGTGTGCAGAATGTTTTACAACATGTCATGTCAGAGGAATCTTTGCAGACATAAACAAAAAATCAGATTTTAAAATATTTAAACGGAAAAAAAGCCTTTTTCTGATTAAATGAGTGGGTGTGTCTATTCTACCACACCGCAGTTCAGTCACAAAGACATTGTGAAAGTGCTTGCAAATCCACATTGAGGGCAGGAGTACTACCGGTGTGCTGCAGTGAAACTAAAGCTTCTTCTCAATGTTGTGTTTCAACTTCTATGCTAGTGTTAGTCATATTTCTTCTGGGCTGCACTTCCATCCGTGTAAGGGGACGAGCCACAACATTATGTTTGTCATGACAAGCCTGACTTTTGCCATGGACACAGACACACACAGGATCATGGTCAATAAAAGGTGGATTGTTCCGTGCAGGATTATACCCAGCATCCCTACTGTTTACTGCTAACTTCTGACAGTTCCGCCATGTTTGATGGAGGAAATATGCCAACAGACGATCACTGTCATCCAACTATAATATCATCGCCCAGCCCTATTGCATCCTCCTGTGATAACATATATATGTGTGAATGTTTTGGAAAACATTCACACATATATGTTATTGCATCCTCCTGTGACAACATATATGTGTGAATGTTTTGGAAAACATTCACACATATATATATGTTATTGCATCCTCCTGTGACAACATACTGTATATATGTGTGAATGTTTTGGAAAACATTCACACATATATATGTTATTGCATCCTCCTGTGACAACATATATATCTGTGAATGTTTTGGAAAACATTCACGCATATATATGTTATTGCATCCTCCTGTGACAGCACATATGTGTGAATGTTTTGGAAAACATTCACACACACACACACACACACACACACACACACACACACACACACACACACACACACACACACACACACACACACACACACACACACACACACACACACACACACACACACACACACACACACACACACACACACACACATATATATGTTATTGCATCCTCCTGTGACAACATACTGTATATTATGTGTGAATGTTTTGGAAAACATTCACACATATATATGTTATTGCATCCTCCTGTGATAACATATATATATATATATATATATATATATATATATATATATATATATATATATATATATATATATATATATATATATATATATATATATATATATATATATATATATATATATATATGTGAATGTTTTCCCAAAACATTCACACATATATACTTTTCTACACCAAAATTCATCTATTTATTCTTCTTCTCCGATTCAAACAGTTCCGCCTATTAGGGAATCGCGGGCTTTCCCTTGACAAATTCCCCAAAATTCCCAGATTTCCAGGTTTTACGAGACATTTTTCCCATTTAAAATGAATAGGCCATTTTTCAAACTTCCACCATTTCCACATTTTTCAACCTATTCAAACCATTCCACCTTCAACACATTCAATTCATCCTGGACATTTAAACAACCATTTTTCCACATTCAACACATTTCTAGGAATTCCTGTTTCTTACTAACCCTATTTCCAACCTTTTTTAGTACTATCACTCCTTTCACATTTTTCATCCCATTTCAACCATTCCACCTTCAACACATTCAATTCATCCTGGACATTTAAACAACCATTTTTCCACATTCAACACATTTCTAGGAATTCCTGTTTCTTACTAACCCTATTTCCAACCTTTTTTAGTACTATCACTCCTTTCACATTTTTCATCCCATTTCAACCATTCCACTGTCAAGACATTCCTCTTAGTCAGGACAAAAAAACAATTCTGTTTAAGAACTTGGAAAATTCCCGGTTTCCCCGAAATTCCGTAATACCATTTTTCAATTCAAATACTGTTACTACTTCAACATTTCTTGACCGATTTAAACAATTCCAACACCAACCAATTCAGCTCATTCAGGACATTCATACTCCTAATCATTTTCAAAAATATCCCAGTTTTCCCAACATTTCCGAGAAGTTTTCATTGAAATGAATGGGACATTTTTCCAAGTTGCACAATTCCCACGTTTGTCAACATATTGAAAACATTCCAACATCAACACATTCCACTCATCCTGGACATTCAAACCAACACTTTCCCAAGTTCCAAACCAAATTCCAGTTTTCCTGGAAATTCAAACTCCTCAACATTGAATCCATTCCAACATTCATACTACATTATGTCAGCATTTCACTTCAACTTCAGCATTCACACGCAATTCCTTCAGGAATTGCCTCATGTAGTTATTATATTATTTGTCATATTAATGATATCTTAAACATGTTACAGGTGATACTACAAATTGTGGTAAAATCCTGAAAAGGATAAAAGGTTCTTTAGAGTTCTTTGAGAGGTAATCAAAAAGGGTGAAAGATGTCAAGATTTGACAAAACGATGAGAAGTGTCCCCATATGGAACATACACATCGGTCCAAGGGAGCAAAGACGAAGAACGCAAGAGTTTGCAGTGATCACTTTGATAAAGCTTTGTTTGATATACTTTTAATGTTTAGTATTTCCCATTTAGGTTCATCTTGATATTGTTTGTATTTTATCTTCTTTCAGACTTCTTAACACATTTTTGCTATGTGTGTTTCGTTAAGCCCCAAATCGGCAAGTCTAAATAAAATGTGATCAAAACCTAAAAGAGTTAATATTTACCAAAGGCAGTCATCATAAGTGAATCTATCAGCACATACATAATGTTGACATCTATAGTTATATTTTGATAAACAATCATAAGTGAATCTATCAGCAACCAAACCTAACCCCCCCCCCTTCCACATCCCACTCCCCGGATTGTAAATAATGTAAATAATTCAATGTATATACTCTGATGATTATCTTGTGTGATGACTGTATTATGATGATAGTATATATCTGATAGTATATATCTGTATCATGAATCCATTTAAGTGGACCCCAACTTAAACAAGTTGAAAAACTTATTCGGGTGTTACCATTTAGTGGTCAATTGTACGGAATGTGTACTTCACTGGGCAACCAATAATAAAAGTTCCAATCAATCAATCAAAGCACATACACAATGTTGACATCTATAGTTATATTTTGATAAACAATCATAAGTGAATCTATCAGCACATACACAATGTTGACATCTATAGTTATATTTTTATAAAGACCGGAAACATGTGTAGTCATAACGATGCATGCAACAACAAAGCAAAATGTCAGCAGCCTTGCAGGTCTTCAGTGGTGTCTGTTTTCTTTACTAGTGCTTAACATAATGGCAACATGAAAAACAGTCAATCAAGGCTATGAAGTGCTAGTTTGTTTACAAGGACACGTCCTTGCAAGACACAAAGTTAAATCATGAAATGCAACCTGACCCTTCCAAAAACAATACATATTTACCCAGGAGAGTCTTGATAGCAATGTCTATCATTGCTAGACTTTTGACAAAAACAAGAAAGTTTGATCATATTACGCCTATACTGGCTCACCTGCACTGGCTTCCTGTGCACTTAAGATGCGACTTTAAGGTTTTACTACTTACGTATAAAATACTACACGGTCAAGCTCCTGCCTATCTTGACGATTGTATTGTACCATATGTCCCAGGAAGAAATCTGCGTTCAAAGAACTCCGGCTTATTAGTGATTCCCAGAGCCCAAAAAAAGTCTGCGGGCTATAGAGCGTTTTCCATTCGGGCTCCAATACTATGGAATGCCCTCCCGGTAAAAGTTAGAGATGCTACCTCAGTAGAAGCATTTAAGTCTCATCTTAAAACTCATTTGTATACTCTAGCCTTTAAATAGACTCCCTTTTTAGACCAGTTGATCTGCCGTTTCTTTTCTTTTCTACTCTGCTCCCAACCCAGGGGTGGACCGCTAGCCTGTGCATCGGATGGGGACATCTCTACGCTGCTGACCCGTCTCCGCTCGGGATGGTTCCTGCTGGTCCCACTATGGACTGGACTTTCGCTGATGTGTTGGACTTTCACAATATTATGTCAAACCCACTCCACATCCATTGCTTTCGGTCTCCCCTAGAGGGGGGCGGGGGGGTTACCCACATACCGTATTTCCTTGAATAGCCGCAGGGGCGCTAATTAATTTAAAACCTCTTCTCACTCCTGCGGTTACCAAAACCATGCGGAATGAGCAAGCATGCTCTAATTATTTTAAAACCTCTTCTCACTCCGGCGCATACCTTATCATTAAAAACACATTTAATAAAAAAAACGTTATTATGATCTTACCTTTACTTGTAGATGGGTCCATGTGCAGCTGCTTCTGATCAAAGGCAGTCTTTCTCATCTTTCTTCAATTTTAAAAGTCTCTGGAGATATTCCTTTAATTATTACCTCCTGCTTCGATTGAAAGTCCAGTTTAGTAAACGGTTTTATTTTAGATATGTAATCCTCCATGTTAAAAGTGCAAGCAAACAATTGCTGCATGCTTGCTGCTTGCTGTCTTCTTCTGCAGTACCTGTCTCCTGCAGTACTGGTAGTCGCAAGAAGGATCACTAGCGCCCTCTACCACCTGGAGGCGGGAGTCATTTAATGACTCATATTTGACCCGGCGGAAGTGCCAAGCATGCGCTAATTATTTTGCGAAACGAGTTTGACCCGGCTGTAATTCTAGGCAGGCGAATACTATATTCCCGGCGCCAATTCAAGGAAATACGGTATGCGGTCCTCTCCAAGGTTTCTCATAGTCATTCACATTGACGTCCCACTGGGGTGAGTTTTCCTTGCCCGTATGGGCACAGTACCGTATGGGTACAGAGCCCGTATGGGCTCTGTACCGAGGATGTCGTTGTGGCTTGTGCAGCCCTTTGAGACACTTGTGATTTAGGGCTATATAAATAAACATTGATTGATTGATGTCCCTGACCCAGACCCAGACACACACATACAAGTTGTAGACCTCCATGCTTTTCACATTTCCATCTGTTCTGTGGTGTAGAATGATGTCTGGAGCACAATAGTTCCACGTCTGGGAACGCCACCAACGTATAATAAATGATAAATGGGTTGTAATTGTATAGCGCTTTTCTACCTTCAAGGTACTCAAAGCGCTTTGACACTATTTCCACATCCACCCATTCACACACTGATGGCGGGAGCTGCCATGCAAGGCCCTAACCGCGACCCATCAGGAGCAAGGGTTAAGTGTCTTGCCCAAGGACACAACGGACGTGACGAGGTTGGTAGAAGGTGGGTATCGAACCAGGAACCCTCAGGTTGCTGGCACGGCCACTCTCCAAACAGCGCCACGCCGTCCCCAATGATCCTTGATATCACTCCCCAAATCTTTTTTAATAAAGTATAGGGATCTATTCCATTGCATTGTTAGCTTTTTTTGCTCGTATCTGCTTTTAGTGGTAAGATCTAGACCCCTTGCGCACTTGGATAGTTTGCGCACTGTTCGCTGTGTTCACTGTTTGCAGCCATGTTGGTTTGGTGGACCACCACTTAGTTCAAAAGTCAGGTGACTGAATACAAGCTGTTGGTCGTAGCAGGGGTCCCTAAACTATGTCTCCTGTACTTGACAGCCAGAAAATAGATAAAAAGCCCACACAAAATATTAGTTAGGTTAGCGCGGTGCTGTGCGAGGAAAAAAAGGGTTGTGTGAGATTGTGTGTGTGCGTGTACCATATGACAGCATATTGACACCTTTTCAGGAAAATAGGGCTTTGAGGGTTGTACTGTATGTTTACATATTTGGCAAACTCCCCTCTTCAAATAAACAGCTCTAAAGTTGGTGTAATGATTTAGATGATTCATCTATAGGTACATTATATACTATATATATATATATATATATATACTATATATATATATATATATACTATATATATATATATATATATATATATATATATATATATATATATATATATATATATATATATATATATATATATATATATATATATATATATATATATATATATATATATATATAAGGGTTTCCCCAAAACTGCCATGATACCTGTGGCGGTGGAGGCGTGGTCACAATGCCGTCATTGAGCAATTTGCATATTTTGCTATGATTTTCTTTTCAAAAAGGCTAAAAAATGTATACATGTATTTAAAACAAATCTGTTTTTATTCATCAGTATTAACATATTTTTCTTATTGTTTTGACATATTTTCAATGTTGCTGTTTTTTGTACAAGGTACTTTTGAAATTTTTTCAAGTGTTGACAAACTTTTAATGACTGTTTTATACTAAAAATAACTAGCAACAAATCTTGCATCTTGTTCTGGTGTTAATAGCATGACATCACACTTGCTTGGTGCTGTTGCTCCAGTTGGACTTTGTCTTCTTAAAAGTCGCCACTGTCCACTTAATATTTGCACATTTTGAAGATGGCTGTCCACGGGTATATCTGCAATATATATAAACATCACAGACATGCTGACAACGCTCCAGACAATGGTGTGTGTTTTGTTTACATCCGGTCTCGGTAGTGCAGTTATTGGTGATAAGTATTTTTTTGGCGGTCAAGTTTTCACTACATCACTTGTCAGTAGAGTACAAATAGACTATATATATCAATTCATACTGTAACGACCTGCTAATGTTAATGTTTTATGTTTGTGTGGTTGGGATTTGATGTCAGTTTTTCCCACGTTTACAAACACACCGTGTCTGAAAGGTGATTGGCAGAGGATGATGAAGTGTTGTGTGTCCGGGGAAGTGAAGACTCAAGGAGACTAAAGTGTTTTCATGGCAGGTAACACCTGTTGGAATTGTGTCGTCGTTTATTATCATAACAATTGGGAACTTTGTGTGATTTCTTCTAGGGGCTGCACTGTATTACTTTAATTTCTTTTCAAGTACAAAAAAAGCCCTTACTTTCAAGGTATGGCGGTAATTAAAATGCTGTGGCGGTGCACCACACAATTACATTAAGGGGAAACCCTGTATGTATGAGATGATATATTATATATATATAAAATATAGAAAACATGCCGTAGGTAATTTTTCTGAAACCCTTTTTATTAGCGCAGGCAGAGAGGATGTAACATGCAGTGCTTTTATTGTGAAGGCCGGAACAGGCTTGACAGTGGTTGTGTTGTGCTTGTTCTTTCTTGCTTCACCTTAAAAGACATACTGTGATTACCAAGTGTCTCAGTGAGGATGCAGGATACATGTGGATTGTTTTAATACTTTGGGATGAAACTCTCTGGACAAAGCTCTAGAGATGATTATATTTCTGTGCGTAATTGTTAAACCCTATGTGCTGACTATTTCTTTGGCCTTCCTGCAGAAACATGAGCCCCAGGTAAAACTAAACACTGTGGAGGTGCTGACCTGACATAGTACAGGCAGCTTGTAAGCACAGCGATGGCTTGAAAAACACTTTGAAAATCCACCTTTGAACATTTGGATGGACTCAGAATGTGATTTGAATGTTTCTTGTTACTTACATTTTGACATGGCGCTGATCAATGTCCACCCGGGTCAGCTCCTCCTCCTCCAGGTCCGAGTCTCCCCCAGAACTGCTCTCCGTAACATCCGAGTCGAAGGCGGTCTCTGCCGAGTGCAGGTTGGCTGAGCCGCTCAGATACAACCTCTCCAGCTCCAAAGGCATGGAGCCGCTCTTCAGGAAGCGTCCCAAACTGTCTCTGTTGTTTGAAGAAGAGTGGCGCCCTGTCCTCCATGTTGCCGTGGACTGCTCTTTGCGGTTCCCCGCCAACAGGCGGCTGACGGCGGTGTCCAAGAAGCCGCCCAGCTGCTGCTGAATGTGTCGCTCCACCTGCTTGGCCTGGACCACCTGAAGGCGCTTGCGCAGCCGCCGTAGGCGACTTTCGATTTCCACTTGGCGGTTGCTGCTGAGACGTGTGCGCTCCCCGACCTGAGTGTCAAGGATGTCCAAAGAAGGGGAACCCTGCTGGCTACAACCTGCTTTCTCCCGGTCTGAACTTCTACTTGTAGTTTGTGTGTCCGTCTCCTCCAATTTCACTTCTACGCTGCCATGACAACAGGAGGAAAGTGCCGCAGACTGACAATCTGAGGGTTGTGTATTGGGACAAACTCCAGAGGAATGCTTGTGTTTGAGGGCTCCTTTCACTGGAATATGACCCGTCAGGGGGTCTGAGTCCAAAGTCTGGGATTCCGTGGAGGCAGGAGGCTTATCCCCGTTCATTGCCATCACACGGCCAGAGCCAGACATGTTGGCCAGCTTCTTGGCCAGGCCGTTGACGGGTGCCATAGGCTGGCCCCCACCGTTAGTGCCACTCATGAGGCTTTTGAGCTGGCCTCCGGAGAGTTCTATGGCGTGCCGCTTCCTCAACAGAAAGTCTCCGCCGTTGAGCAAGGAGCTGGGCAATATTCTGTGGCTTTTGAGGAAAACTCCTTGAAGAGTGATTGACTCCTTGGTGGTGGGGACAGGTGTTACATCAGAGCAGAGGTAGGACGCCACCAGAGGCTGGAGCTTGCCCAGGGCCGACGCCTGGGCCACAGAGTCGGCTTGGGACTGCTGCTGCTGGTCCTGGTCTCCGCCGCAGAATTCAACAAGGGGACACTTCTCTTCAGACCCGACCTTACACTTGGCGGGGCCGCCGCTGTGGATGAGGATGCTGTTGGCGTTACCGCTGTTCTCGGCGCCGGCTGCGGACAGACTCGATGACGGGGCAGCCAGTTTGAAGCGGATGTGGTGAGCTTCGGCTGGGGCGTCGGTGAGAGCGGGCGCCATCGCAGCCATGCAGTGCAGAGAGACGGGCGCCGCGGCCTTCTCCACACCACCCGCTTACTGCCCCCCCGCAGGACAGCCTGGGTACAAGAGACAGAGTTAGTTCAAACACTGGTAACAATTGCAACGTTGGCACACCCCTCATGAGCTTTTTGAAGCGCAGCATCTGGGCAAGTGTGTTCAATGGTATTAGAGATGTGATGGTATAGTAGGTCCTTGCCATCAAACTGTAGTCTGAAAATAAACTACATCTCCCACAATCCTCAGCGCAGCTATATAGGGGTGTGGAACGCCGTATAGGGAGAAGCATCCAGGACGAGTGTGTCCTCAAGGAACTGTTTTTGTGGACATTTCATCACAAACATTTTGAGTTGTGTTGCTAAAAAACAGACACGCCCTGGCCAAATCATAACCTCTTTGGCAGAGGTATTACAGTCTTTCGAGAGTTTCAAAGGCACAACAAATATGAGAGGATACTTGATAAACCATCACTTGTAAAAGATATTTGAAGCCAGCGAGTCGAGGTATTAACATGATCAAATAAGTGAAATTAACTTTTCGGAGGAACAGCATTTTCCAAACGGATATAAAAATGTCCACTGCTGAGGACTGTGCTTCTCAGAAAGTAAACGTTGAACATTGATTTACACTAAATGTTTACATTGTCACTTTAAAGACACTCAACGAGGATGTTCCCACACTATTCACGCTTAAAAACATATGTTTGTGTTCAATTACAGTAAGTGTGTTTATCCTTGTACCACAATCTAATGGTGCCATGTTGTCATATGGGTCTAAGTGTCAGATAAAGGCGTGCAACTTGAACTAGGGGTTGGTCAGTCTTCAGGAGGTGTGCAAAGGTCAAACGTGTGTCTTCTTCCTAGGGAGGCAGACAAGAGTGTGTCCTGGACATTCAAAGCAAAGATGAAGGCGGATGTGAATGGGCCTCTCACTATTTCACTGCAGTTTCTAGTCAGCGCCACTACGCCATGTTGGGATTTCCGAGGCACATTATGTAATGCATCTGAGCTCCGAACACCTTCGTCCTACACACCGGCTGGCATGAGAAGAGACACCGCGTCCATTTTGATGGAAATGTCTCCCAGGCGTGTTGCGGAGGACATGTATGACAGCATGTATGACATGTCAGGGAGGCTAACGTTAGCGCTGCTAGCTGTGCTGATGCAACCAACACAGGCTTGTTTAGCTTGGCTGCGTGTCCAACACTTCAGCCCGCCCACAGTGGAAGCCACACTATGACAATGGTTCTCCTCGCCAGGAAGCCCGCAAACAGGGCGCGGGGACGCGGCTTGTGTTGTGAGCCTGCTGGGGATGCTAACAGGCTAGCTGCTAACAAAGAAAAAGGAGGAACCTACCACGTGACGAGCTCGCACTATCCCAGGGAATTTGGTTGACAATCCCCGACACTTTGGTGGCGGAAAACAAGTGCGCGGTGGCGAGATGGCCTCCTATGCCATGAATGTGTCCCAACAGAGGCCAGTGGGGAGCCAAAGGGCCGCCAAAGGGCTTCGTTCCGGATTGAGGCAATGGACGAATCAGCGATCTCCACCTTGCTCGTCAAACACTGCTTTCCCTCACTAACTTGCTCAAATGGACGACATCTCGCGGCGACCCGCGGCACAATCCCCCATTTCCGACGGGCGAAAGGCAGTCCGGAGGGCGGCTCGACGCCAGTCTTTTTCTGGGCTTTTAGGGAGAGACGCGGAGAAAATGGCGGCTAGCAGCTCGCGCTATGAGGCTTTGAGGCTGACAAACACACCGCCTGCGCGTCAGCCATGTGCGCATGCGCGACTGCCACTGCCAGTAGGCGGGAGACACTTCCGCTGCTCACCGCCAGGGGGAGAAACGCCATAAAGCCTTTAAAGAAATCACTCTATTCATTTGGCCCTGATCATATTCATTCTACTTGGTCTCAAATCTCTTCATAATCATGTTCATTCTACTTATTCTCAACCATCATGCAAGTCACTAATATCTTCTTAATCATGTTTATTCTACTTAGTCTCAACCACGATGCAAGTCACTAATATCTTCATAATCATGTTCATTCTACTTATTCTCAACCATCATGCAAGTCACTAATATCTTCTTAATCATGTTCATTCTACTTAGTCTCAACCACGATGCAAGTCTCAAATCTCTTCATAATCATGTTCATTCTACTTATTCTCAACCATCATGCAAGTCACTAATATCTTCTTAATCATGTTTATTCTACTTAGTCTCAACCACGATGCAAGTCACTAATATCTTCATAATCATGTTCATTCTACTTATTCTCAACCATGATGCAAGTCACTAATATCTTCATAATCATATTCATTCTACTTATTCTCAACCATGATGCAAGTCACTAATATCTTCTTAATCATGTTCATTCTACTTAGTCTCAACCACGATGCAAGTCACTAATATCTTCATAATCATGTTCATTCTACTTATTCTCAACCATCATGCAAGTCACTAATATCTTCATAATCATATTCATTCTACTTATTCTCAACCATGATGCAAGTCACTAATATCTTCATAATCATATTCATTCTACTTATTCTCAACCATCATGCAAGTCACTAATATCTTCATAATCATGTTCATTCTACTTATTCTCAACCACGATGCGAGTCACTAATATCTTCGTAATCATATTCATTGGATATCATCACCTTAGTACATCTTATATGGTAAACTCATGATCATATTCATCTAATTTCTTCATATTCATCCAATATCTTCTTTTTCATGAAGTAATTCACTAATATCTTCATAATCATATTCAGTTATTATCATCACCTTATGGTTATAGTATATATTATATTATATAGTAAACATGGTTATAGTATATATTATATATATATATTCAACACATTTCTTCATGATTATATTTATATAATAACTTCATGATTGTATGTATCTATTATTTTTATGATTATATTCATTCAATATATTCACAATTATAATGATTTACTATCTTCTTGATTATATTGATCTCGTATCTTAATATTTAACCAATATATTCATTATAATCATCAGATTTCTTCAGTATCATGTTGGATTTTTTCAAATTGGTCGAGAAATGTGGAAGTAGTACCATTTTTAAGCAATGGTATTAAGGAATTTTTTTGAAGGTGTAAAAAATGCTAGTTTGAATGTGCAGGATGAGTGGAATGTGTAAAAAATGATAGTTTAAATGTCCAGGATGAATTGAATGTGTTGAAGTGGAATGCTTTGAATAGGTTGAAAAATTTGGAAATGGTGGAAGTTTGAAAAATGGCCAATTCATTTTAAATGGGGAAAATGTCCCGAAAAACCTGGAATTCTGGGAAATCTGGGAATTTTTGGAATTAGTCAAGGGAAAGCCCGCAATTCCCGTATAGGCTGAACAGTTTGAAGTTGGAACGCTTTGAATCGGGTGAAACATGTGGAAGGTAGAGCGCGCCAAAATCTGGAGAAGAATAATAATAAATAGATGAATTTTGGTGTAGAAAACTATATGTTTTGGAGCATTCACACAATAATAATAGTTATTATTAGTAATACTTATAGTTGTTATTAGTAATACTAATAGTTGTTATTAATAATAATAGTTATTATTAGTAATACCAATAGTTATTAGTAATAAGTTATTAGTAATAAAAGTTATTAGTAATACTAGTAGTTGTTATGAGTACAAATAGTTATTAGTAATACAAGTTGTTATTAGTAATAATAGTTATTGATAGTAATACTAATAGTTGTTATTAGTAATAATAGTTATTATTAGTAACACTAATAGTTGTTATGAGTAATACTAATAGTTATTATGAGCAATAATAGTTGTTATTAGTAATACTAATAGTTGTTATTAGTAATACTAATAGTTGTTATTAGTAATGCTAAGTTGTTGTGAGTAATAATCGTTATTAGTAATACTAATAGTTGTTATGAGTAATAATAGTTGTTATGAGTAATACTAATAGTTATTATGAGTATTAATAGTTGTTATGAGTAATACTAATAGTTATTATGAGTAATAAGTTGTTATTAGTAATACTAATAGTTGTTATTAGTAATACTAATAGTTGTTGTGAGTAATAATCGTTGTTATGAGCAATACTAATAGTTGTTATTAGTAATAATAGTTATTATTAGTAACACTAATAGTTGTTATGAGTAATACTAATAGTTGTTATGAGTAATACAAATTTTTGTTATTAGTAATACTAATAGTTATTATTAGTAATACTAATAGTTGTTATGAGTAATACTAATAGTTGTTATGAGTAATAATAGTTGTTATTAGATATACTAATAGTTGTTATTAGCAATAATAGTTGTTATTAGTAATAATAGTTATTATTAGTAATACTACTAGTTGTTAAAAGTAATACTACTAGTTGTTTTGAGTAATACTACTAGTTGTTATGAGTAATACTAGAGTAGTAAATAATACCTTGACGTCCATGTCAGGATGATGGTAGTCAGTCAGTCAGTCAGCCTGCAACAACAACAACAACAAGACACACACACACAAAATGTTTTAACAAGAGTGAGAAATGATGGAGATGAAAAAGTTGTTGACTAGCAAGTTGGAGGTGTGATTCATGTGTGGGTTAATGTGTGATTCATGTGTGGGTTAATGTGTGATTCATGTGTGGGGTTAATGCTTCCTTTGTGGACTTGAAGGACATTCGGAAGACTTTCTGACGGAATAACCACATGCTAATGCTAGCATGCTAATGCTCGCTAGCAGGCTAAACTAAGCTAACGCTAGTTAGCTTGTTCCACTGACTCCTCAATGACTGGCGAAGCAGGCTGAAAAGTGGAGAATTGAATGAAAGATGCTGAAGTCGGCCAGTTCAACGCTCGCAAATGCAAAGCTTTGTCTCGCTGTGAGACTTGTGTTGTTCATTTGTTTGGACAAAATCAGGAGAAATTCTTACTTACCTGCTCGCTCTGTTACTAACGCTTTACGACTGCTTGGCCCCGCCCCCGCGCTGCTATTGGCCAGCGCCAACATTTCAGGCTTCCTATTGGCCCCCGCGGATGTCAATCTGTTGATAACGCCGTACAGCGGAAGTGCGGACGAAAGTTGCTCGTACAAAACTTCATCATCATAAATGTACACTTTGGGAATGTTTCTCATTGATAAGCACTCCAATCAATCAACCTCGTATTGATCGGACTGCTAGTGTCTGTGTCATGTTTGACTGATTATTTTGCACCAATTCTTACTTTTGTTTCCTTCAAGATGCCACAACACCAGGGGGAGCTCCACTAACCACGTTAAAGCCAGATTCCCAACTAACTAAGGTCTTAACTCATCCTCTTTCTATGCCACATCAATGCGGAATGCGCTCCCAACAGGTATAAAAGAAAGGGCATCTCTATCCTCCTTCAAAAGCGCAATAAAAGTTCACCTCCAGGCAGCTACAACCCTAAACTAACACCCTCCCCTGATTGCTAATAATCAAATGTAAACAATCAAATGCGAGATACTTTTTATTATGACTTCTGATCTCTCTCTCTCTCTCTCTCTCTCTCTCTCTCTCTCTCTCTCTCTCTCTCTCTCTCTCTCTCTCTCTCTCTCTCTCTCTCTCTCTCTCTATGTCCACTACTTGATGTCCATATCCCCCCCCCCCCCTCCACACCCCTGATTGTAAATAATGTAAATAATTCAATGTGATTATCTTGTGTGATGACTGTATTATGATGATAGTATATATGATAGTATATATCTGTATCATGAATCACTTTAAGTGGACCCCGACTTAAACAAGTGTAAAAACTTATTGTGGTGTTACCATTTAGTGGTCAATTGTACGGAATATGTACTTCACTGTGCAACCTACTAATAAAAGTCTCCATCAAAAAACCATGAGACGTCATCCTCTCAGGTGTGCCAACTTTGACCCCCGCTGCCGTCTCCATGGCAACGGTGTTGCGGTGCCCGCCATGTTTGTTTACCTGTGAAGTTATTGTTCCATCAATGACAAGAAATAACAACATCTGTAGAAAGTGGCTGGAAATATTGACTTATTTGGAATATATGCCACAGTAAATATGATCATTAATAAGACTGTATACATATCAATCAATGTTTATTTATATAGCCCTAAATCACAAGTGTCTCAAAGGGCTGCACAAGCCACAACCACATCCTCGGTACAGAGCCCACATAAGGGCAAGGAAAAACTCACAACCCAGTGGGACTTTGATGTGAATGACTATGAGAAACCTTGGAGAGGACCGCATATGTGGGTGACCCCCCCTCCTTCTAAGGGAGACCGGATGCAATGGACGTCGAGTGGGTCTGACATATTAGTGTGAGAGTCCAGTCCATAGTGGATCTAACATATTAGTGTGAGAGTCCAGTCCATAGTGGATCTAACATATTAGTGTGAGAGTCCAGTCCATAGTGGATCTAACATAATAGTGTGAGAGTCCAGTCCATAGTGGATCTAACATAATAGTGAGAGTCCAGTCCATAGTGGATCTAACATAATAGTGAGAGTCCAGTCCATAGTGGATCTAACATAATAGTGAGAGTCCAGTCCATAGTGGATCTAACATAATAGTGTGAGAGTCCAGTCCATAGTGGATCTAACATAATAGTGAGAGTCCAGTCCATAGTGGATCTAACATAATAGTGAGAGTCCAGTCCATAGTGGATCTAACATATTAGTGTGAGAGTCCAGTCCATAGTGGATCTAACATAATAGTGTGAGAGTCCAGTCCATAGTGGATCTAACATAATAGTGTGAGTCCAGTCCATAGTGGATCTAACATAATAGTGAGAGTCCAGTCCATAGTGGATCTAACATAATAGTGTGAGAGTCCAGTCCATAGTGGATCTAACATAATAGTGTGAGAGTCCAGTCCATAGTGGATCTAACATAATAGTGTGAGATTCCAGTCCATAGTGGGGCCAGCAGGAGACCATCTGGAGTGGAGACGGGTCAGCAGCGCAGAGACGTCCCCAACCGATGCACAGGCGAGCGGTCCACCCCGGGTCCCGATATATATTACAGGAAATATGTAAATTAATTCGAGTGTATACATAGTTATTTAAAATATATATTACAGGAAATATGTACATTAATTAGACTGTATACATAGTTATTTTAAATATATATTACAGGAAATATGTACATTAGTTAGACTGTATACATAGTTATTTTAAATATATATTACAGCAGTGTTTTTCAACCACTGTGAGATATTGTCTGGTTTGCCGTGGAAAATGATGCAACTTCACCTAATTGGTCCACAAAATATTTTTTGCAAATCAATAATTCTAATGTACAAATAATGTGGTGTTGCTTAGTGTCTGTGCGGTGTGGCGCTCAGCAGGGTAACCACGTAGTACTCCATGTCAGTAGGTGGCAGCAGGTAGTTCATTGCCTTGTAAAAGTCAGAATGTGTCAGGTGAGACGAGGATGGTTTGTGGTGATCCCAGTATGCAGAGCACAGATGGCGTGCAGGTAAAAAGGTATGTAATGCTTCAACCGAAAATAAACAAAAGAGAAAGGAAAAGGCAACGGAGCATAGGGATGGCTATGCAAAACGAAAGTAAAACTGAACTGGCTACAAAGTAAACTGAAACAGAATGCTGGACGACAGCAAAAACTTACGGCATCCACAAAGTACACTCGTACATGACATGACAACCAACAATATCCACACAAAGAAGGATAGCAACAACTGAAATAGTCTTGCATGCTAACACAAAGCAGGTGCGGGGAATAGCACTCAAAGGAAGACATGAAACTGCTACAGGAAAACACCAACAAAACAGGAAGGGCCACCAAAATAAGAGCACAAGACACGAACTAAAGCACTACACACAGGAAAACACCAACAAAACAGGAAGAGCCACCAAAATAAGAGCGCAACACAAGAACTAAAGCACTACACACAGGAAAACACCAACAAACTCCAAATAAGGCACGACGACCTGGTGGAGTTTCATTTTTTAATGTTTTCTGCTGGTGGTGTGCCTCTGGATGTCTTCATTTGAAAAATGTGCCTTGCCTCAAAAAAGTTTGAAAAAGCCTGTATTACTGTAAATATTATCATTAATAAGACTGCATTATAAATAAAGTTAAAGCCTGTATTACTGTAAATATTATCATTAATAAGACTGCATTATAAATAAAGTTAAAGCCTGTATTACTGTAAATATTATCATTAATAAGACTGCATTATAAATAAAGTTAAAGCCTGTATTACAGTAAATATTATCATTAATAAGACTGCATTATAAATAAAGTTAAAGCCTGTATTACTGTAAATATTATCATTAATAAGACTGCATTATAAATAAAGTTAAAGCCTGTATTACAGTAAATATTATCATTAATAAGACTGCATTATAAATAAAGTTAAAGCCTGTATTACTGTAAATATTATCATTAATAAGACTGCATTATAAATAAAGTTAAAGCCTGTATTACTGTAAATATTATCATTAATAAGACTGCATTATAAATAAAGTTAAAGCCTGTATTACTGTAAATATTATCATTAATAAGACTGCATTATAAATAAAGTTAAAGCCTGTATTACAGTAAATATTATCATTAATAAGACTGCATTATAAATAAAGTTAAAGCCTGTATTACAGTAAATATTATCATTAATAAGACTGCATTATAAATAAAGTTAAAGTACCAATGATAGTCACACACACACATTAGGTGTGGCGAAATTATTCTCTGCATTTGACCTATCACCCTTGATCACCCCCTGGGAGGTGAGGGGAGCAGTGAGCAGCAGCGGTGGCCGCGCCCGGGAATCATTTAGTGCAGGACGTCCTGGCGATGGATGCCCGTGTGTTGGTTGCCATAGGAGCAGCCTGCTGGCTGGCACCTCCCCATGTCTGTGGCAGTGGTCGACCTGCCTCATCCTTCTAGATGTTACCTTCTTGCTGAGCCTGGACAGCTGCCCGTATCCTAGCTGTTACCTTCTTGCTGAGCCTGGGCAGCTGCCCGTATCCTAGCTGTTACCTTCTTGCTGAGCCTGGGCAGCTGCCCGTATCCTAGCTGTTACCTTCTTGCTGAGCCTGGGCAGCTGCCCGTATCCTAGCTGTTACCTTCTTGCTGAGCCTGGGCAGCTGCCCGTATCCTAGCTGTTACCTTCTTGCTGAGCCTGGACAGCTGCCCGTATCCTAGCTGTTACCTTCTTGCTGAGCCTGGACAGCTGCCCGTATCCTAGCTGTTACCTTCTTGCTGAGCCTGGGCAGCTGCCCGTATCCTAGCTGTTACCTTCTTGCTGAGCCTGGGCAGCTGCCCGTATCCTAGCTGTTACCTTCTTGCTGAGCCTGGGCAGCTGCCCGTATCCTAGCTGTTACCTTCTTGCTGAGCCTGGGCAGCTACCCGTATCCTAGCTGTTACCTTCTAGCTGAACCTGGGCAGCTGCCCGTATCCTAGCTGTTACCTTCTAGCTGAACCTGGGCAGCTGCCCGTATCCTAGATGTTACCTTCTTGCTGAGCCTGGGCAGCTACCCGTATCCTAGCTGTTACCTTCTAGCTGAACCTGGGCAGCTGCCCGTATCCTAGATGTTACCTTCTTGCTGAGCCTGGGCAGCTACCCGTATCCTAGCTGTTACCTTCTTGCTGAGCCTGGGCAGCTGCCCGTACAGGTCTTTGTTGGTGGTGTGGATGTTCTGGTCCACAGCTCGTATCATTGTGGTGTAGGGTGGGTGTCAGGGTGCAGCTCTCGCAGCCATACAGGAGGACAGACTCCACAGTGGTGTGGAATAGACTCAGCTTTATGTGTCGGGGGATATTCCAGCACCACACTCTTGACCAGGGGTGGGCAATTAATTTTTACCGGGGGCCGCATGAGCTACCCGAGCACTGCTGGAGGGCCACATCCACAATATTTCAATTAAATTTTGCTCAATATTATTTTTGATATATACCGTAAGATAAATAATAATAATAATAATTAATAATAATAGTAATACTTCAACATAGTGTGTGTAACAGCATTCCATTACTAATATATATAAATTAACATTAATAATAAATGACAGTAAAATAAGCACACGTATGACTGAGGAGTCATAGTGTAACTTTGTGTGGTGTTTGAGTTGTCCGACTTTTTGTGTGGCCATAAACGCACCAGTGGTTTAGTGCTATGCGTGTTGGTGACAGATGACAAGTTGCTTTTGGCCTGCTTTGTACGGCAGAAAATGACTAGTTTTTCCAGATAGAAGTGTTTTACTCATGTTTTTGGTGTGGTTATGTCCAAATATAAACAGTTTTGCTCAATAAAGTGATCGATATAATTCCTGTCCTCGAAGCATCTCGATAGACGTTACAATAATTGAACGGTGTTCAATTGAACGGTGTTGACGAACACCGTTAGGGCCGCTTGTTGTCACTGTCACTCAAAGTTGCATTGCAAAATTACATAGAATAAATATGTTTCTTTTGTACCGCCCGATTGTAGCTGAGATAGGCTCCAGCGCCCCCCGCGACCCCGAAGGGAATAAGCGGTAGAAAATGGATGGATGGATGGATGTTTATAATTCAGATGGGATTTGATTTGGTGCGCGGCATATACTTGCTGCGCGCAGCGGACGCTTGAGCAGTGCGCAATTGCGCAGGCACGCACCTTAGGTGAGGGGACGTTGCTTTGCAGTCCATGTCTTGTTGAAAACACGCCATTCCTCATCAACTTTTCTCTTTTTGGCGTCTCGGGTGTAAAGCGTGCATCACTTGTCGCTGCATGTGCACCTTCACTCGCAGGTTACACACGGACACACGCCCATAAATAATACTTTTCAAAATAAAAGCAGCACAGTTGTATTGCGCGCAGGACATAGATGTTTTTTCAACTTTATTTTGTAATTGCAGTTGTTCACATTCACTCACAATCACACACACGCATACGTCCACACGGAAGTAATACAAATAACGATTTTCAAAACAAAAGCAGCACCGTTGTATTGCACACTCGACATAGATACTTTTTGAAATTGATTTTGTAATTTATAATTGGCCTCACGCGGGCCGGACAGGGACGCACAAAGGGCCGGATGAATGCCCAGGTCTGCTCTTGACATACCTACCGTTCAGGGCCTCCATGCTAGTGCCTTCCTGACCTTAAGGTCTTGTTCTGTGGAGTTCATCCAGGAGGATCCCAAGTACTTGAAGTCATTGACCTCTGGCAGAGCGTTGCCATCTGATGTTGTTATTGTCTGTCTGTAGGTTATAGGTGACTACCTCCGTCTTCTTGGCGTTCCAGTCTGAGGCCAACCCTGGCACATTCCACCTGCACTCTGCTCAGGAGTTCCTGTGCCATCAGCCAGCAGACACATGTCCTCTACTTAGTCCAGGTCTGCCAGGGCTACAGCAGAGTTCTTCTAGACCTTCTTGGTGGAATTGTGAGGCCAAGCTCCTGTTGATGGCTTTCCTGAGCGTGTAGTCCAGAGCTATGATAAAGAGGAAGCTGCACCCCTGCCAGGATTTCAAACTCCTCGCTGATGCCATCTGGGGTTACCACCTTGGCTCTTGTGCCCTTGTACATGACCTCTGTGATCTGGGGGGACCCTGTAAGCCTTGAGGATTCTCAGCATTATACCTCTGTCTATTCAATCAAATGCCTTTTTCAAGTCACAGTACTGCTAATACACACACACACACACACACATATATATATATATATATATATATATATATATATATATATATATATATATATATATATATATATATGTATACGGTATATATAAAAGGGTAAATATATACTACATACACATGTAATATTACAATGTGTGACATATTATAGTAGATAAGAGAAACAAACAAAGTGTTGATTAAATATAATATAATATAATGAACACAAATAATAATTATTGTGATTATTTTTGTTGTCACTGACTGTGCTGAGATGAACGATGACGTCACTCATGATGTAGTCCCACTAAGTGACGCAAGGTGGCGGTGATGTACAACTAAACACAAAAACAGAATGTTCCTGTTACTTCCTGCCGACATGAAAACACCTTTGTCTTGTACTTCCTGTCACGTGCTTCTTCTTCCTGTCACGTGCTTCACATCGTCAAATGATTGTCCATCAAGAAGACTTCTTAGCATGATTTACAACAATAATTATTCAAAACCACAATATTGCAGACAAAAATTGTCATCACTTTCAACAATATTCTCATTATTTTAAACAATAGTCATCAATATTTTAAACAATATTCTCATTATTTTAAACAATAGTCATCAATATTTTAAACAATATTATCATTATTTTAAACAATAGTCATCAATATTTTAAACAATATTATCATTATTTTAAACAATAATCATAATTATTTCAAACAATAAGTACAATTATTTGAAACAATAATTACAATGACTTTAAAGAACAATGATGAATATTATAAGGAATAAGCCAGATGAGTTTAAAAGTGGTCAGTGGGGCCCCGTGTCCCCCAGGGGCCTCTTGAAGGTTCAGCAAGAAGTGACAGACTAAAAGTCTTCTGCTGTTCTCTTCATTGATTGGTCAGAAAACAGAAAAGGAGTCAAAGCTTCCGAGGATGCTAAAAGGCTTGGAAGGTGGACTCTGCTCTCTGGGGTCCTGCAGGTCGATGGCGAATAAAAGAAGACATGATTGACAGCAACACTTTTATTTCTCACAAGGAGCGCCACAGACAAATAGTGACTCAAGTGCTACACTTTGTGCTAGCAAACTTTCTTTAGCTAACATTTTAGTAGCAAACATTTTTTTAGCAAACATTTTGTTAGCATCTTTTTTTTTTTTTACCCTACAAACCATTTTGCTAACAAACATTTTGCTAGCATACGTTTTGTTAGAATATTTTTGCTGGTAACTAATTTGCTAATAAACACTTTGCTAGCATACAATTTGCTAGGAAACATTTTGTTAGCTAATTTTTAGCTAGAAAAAACATTTTGCTAATAAACATTTTGCTAGCATACATTTTGTTAGCACACATTTTTACTGGAAACCATTTTGCTAACAAACATTTTTCTAGCAGACAATTTGCTTGCAAACATTTTGTTGGCAAACAATTTGGAAACAAATATTGTGTTGATGTTTTACTTGTTTTATAGCGCAGACCTACCAGTAGACACTAGGGGGCAGTGAAGGTCCACAAGCAAAGCTCAAGGTCACATGAATAGACCGTCTTCATGGTCCAACACTTTTAGTGCCGAACGTCAACAACAGCGTTGGCAGCCATTTTTGTTGGCAAACATCATCACACTTCAACATCTCTAGAGCGCTCATTGTGGTTGGCAAACATCATCACACTTCAACATCTCTAACATGTCAATGCTGCCTCTTTGCTAAAAAAGGAAAATATGTTCTTCATGGTCTCACTCTGCATAAATAAATGTTGAATGTCAACTCAGAAGTATAAGTTTATAAACTACATTACCCAGAAGGCCTAGCGCTGCAGACAGTTTGCTGAACAAGTAGTTGATATTTTGCTGTTGTTGTTGTCATCTTTTATTTGTTTTGCTTATACATGCAGCATACTACTTACTGACATATTAAGAATGACATGAATAACATCAGTTAATATTGCAGTTGTGTAAAAATAAGAATAACTTGTAGATTACAGCGGAAATTTTGATGGGCCGGAAGCCAGCGTACTTTGAAGACGCTTCCGAGTGTCTGAATCCGTGAGTTTTAGGTGTAACTGTACATAATGATTAGATGTAACTGTACATAATGATTAGGTGTAACTGTACATAATGTAACTGTAACTGTAAATAATGTAATGTAATGTAATGTATAATGTATATCGTATAATGTATAATGTAATGTAATGTAACTGTACATAATGTAACTGTAACTGTAAATAATGTAATGTAATGTAATGTATAATGTATAATGTATAATGTATAATGTATAATGTAATGTAATGTAACTGTACATAATGATTAGGTGTAGCTGTACATAATGATTAGGTGTAACTGTACATAATGATTAGGTGTAACTGTACATAATGATTAGGTGTAACTGTACATAATGAGCTACAGAGCTAGCCTAAAACATTAACATGCTTACTTTCAAATACTAACACTTGGGAATGTGTGCTAACGTTAGCATGCTAACAGTCATCATGTTTTACAGAGCAAGTTATATGGCTCGAAGGTGTATGTCTGCTGAAATAGAGGAAAAAGTGTAAAAATAGCAGAAAATGTAAGCATGCTATCGTGCTAATGGTAGCATGATAAAAGTCAACAAATGTTGCATAGCAAGTTGTATGACGCTGGGGTAACCGGTTAAAAAACTCGCTCAAAAAGGTAGCATGGTGATGTTAGCATGCCAGCAAGCTAACATTAGCATGCTAACAGTTAGCATGTGTCACATAGCAAATTGTATGACTGTGAAAGTAGAGAAAACAGTGTAAAATTAGCATGCTAATGTTAGAATACTTACATGCTAATGTTTGCATGCTAACAGTTAACAAGTGCCACATACCAAGTTATATGACTCTGGGGTAAATGATTGCAAAACTAGCTTGAAAAGTTAGCATGCTAATGTTAGCATGCAAGCAAGCTAACGTTAGCATGTTGTATGACTCTAAGGTGTATGACAGTGTCATTACAGAGTTAGCATGTTATATGACTCCAAGGTGTATGACAGTGTCATTACAGAGTTAGCATGTTGTATGACTCTAAGGTGTATGACAGTGTCATTACAGAGTTAGCATGTTATATGACTCTAAGGTGTATGACAGTGTCATTACAGAGTTAGCATGTTATATGACTCTAAGGTGTATGACAGTGTCATTACAGAGTTAGCATGTTATATGACTCTAAGGTGTATGACAGTGTCATTACAGAGTTAGCATGTTATATGACTCTAAGGTGTATGACAGTGTCATTACAGAGTTAGCATGTTATATGACTCTAAGGTGTATGACAGTGTCATTACAGAGTTAGCATGTTATATGACTCTAAGGTGTATGACAGTGTCATTACAGAGTTAGCATGTTATATGACTCTAAGGTGTATGACAGTGTCATTACAGAGTTAGCATGTTATATGACTCTAAGGTGTATGACAGTGTCATTACAGAGTTAGCATGTTATATGACTCTAAGGTGTATGACAGTGTCATTACAGAGTTAGCATGTTATATGACTCTAAGGTGTATGACAGTGTCATTACAGAGTTAGCATGTCATATGACTCTAAGGTGTATGACAGTGTCATTACAGAGTTAGCATGTTATATGACTCTAAGGTGTATGACAGTGTCATTACAGAGTTAGCATGTTATATGACTCTAAGGTGTATGACAGTGTCATTACAGAGTTAGCATGTTATATGACTCTAAGGTGTATGACAGTGTCATTACAGAGTTAGCATGTTATATGACTCTAAGGTGTATGACAGTGTCATTACAGAGTTAGCATGTTATATGACTCTAAGGTGTATGACAGTGTCATTACAGAGTTAGCATGTTATATGACTCTAAGGTGTATGACAGTGTCATTACAGAGTTAGCATGTTATATGACTCTAAGGTGTATGACAGTGTCATTACAGAGTTAGCATGTTATATGACTCTAAGGTGTATGACAGTGTCATTACAGAGTTAGCATGTTATATGACTCTAAGGTGTATGACAGTGTCATTACAGAGTTAGCATGTTATATGACTCTAAGGTGTATGACAGTGTCATTACAGAGTTAGCATGTCATATGACTCTAAGGTGTATGACAGTGTCATTACAGAGTAAGCATGTTATATGACTCTAAGGTGTATGACAGTGTCATTACAGAGTTAGCATGTTATATGACTCTAAGGTGTATGACAGTGTCATTACAGAGTTAGCATGTTATATGACTCTAAGGTGTATGACAATGTCATTACAGAGTTAGCATGTTATATGACTCCAAGGTGTATGACAGTGTCATTACAGAGTTAGCATGTTATATGACTCTAAGGTGTATGACAGTGTCATTACAGAGTTAGCATGTTATATGACTCTAAGGTGTATGACAGTGTCATTACAGAGTTAGCATGTTATATGACTCTAAGGTGTATGACAGTGTCATTACAGAGTTAGCATGTTATATGACTCTAAGGTGTATGACAGTGTCATTACAGAGTTAGCATGTTATATGACTCTAAGGTGTATGACAGTGTCATTACAGAGTTAGCATGTTATATGACTCTAAGGTGTATGACAGTGTCATTACAGAGTTAGCATGTTATATGACTCTAAGGTGTATGACAGTGTCATTACAGAGTTAGCATGTTATATGACTCTAAGGTGTATGACAGTGTCATTACAGAGTTAGCATGTTATATGACTCTAAGGTGTATGACAGTGTCATTACAGAGTTAGCATGTTATATGACTCTAAGGTGTATGACAGTGTCATTACAGAGGAACGTGTCAAATTAGCTGGGAACAAGTTAGCTCTTTAATGCTAGCATGCTTACGTTAGTTGCATGACTTTGGGGTAAACGGTTGCAGAATTAGCCCAAAAGAGTTAGCATGTGCTACATAGCCAGGTACAGTATGTGACTCTCAGGCTGTGGAATTAGAGAAAAAAGGGTCAAAATAGCGGAAAAAGATAGAATGCCGTTTTGAGCATGTTAGCATGCTAACAGTAGCATGTTAAGAGATAAGAAGTGTCACATACCAACTTATATAAACGGTTGCAAAATGATATAATGTTTATCTTTATGTTTATATAATGTTTAATGTTCCTCAGGTGTCCAGGAGGTGTTGTATCTAACTCACCTGTTAGCCCCGCCCCCATCTCTCAGGTACATCCCAGACACAAGTCACTTGTGACACTTCAATCCTTGACCTGGTCCTTGGTCTTTACCTGAGCTCCTGGCCCTAGGGCAGGGGTCATCTTCAGCAGGAATTGTGGGTAATCTATGATATTTGGGAGTAATAGTCAGTCAAGTCCTGACCCCGCCCAGCGTTTGGTTCTATGATATTTGGGAGTAGTAGTCAGTCAAGTCCTGACCCCGCCCAGCGTTTGGTTCTATGATATTTGGGAGTAGTAGTCAGTCAAGTCCTGACCCCGCCCAGCGTTTGGTTCTATGATATTTGGGAGTAGTAGTCAGTCAAGTCCTGACCCCGCCCAGCGTTTGGTGCTATGATATTTGGGAGTAGTAGTCAGTCAAGTCCTGACCCCGCCCAGCGTTTGGTTCTATGATATTTGGGAGTAGTAGTCAGTCAAGTCCTGACCCCGCCCAGCGTTTGGTTCTATGATATTTGGGAGTAGTAGTCAGTCAAGTCCTGACCCCGCCCAGCGTTTGGTTCTATGATATTTGGGAGTAATAGTCAGTCAAGTCCTGACCCCGCCCAGCGTTTGGTTCTATGATATTTGGGAGTAATAGTCAGTCAAGTCCTGACCCCGCCCAGCGTTTGGTGCTATGATATTTGGGAGTAGTAGTCAGTCAAGTCCTGACCCCGCCCAGCGTTTGGTTCTATGATATTTGGGAGTAATAGTCAGTCAAGTCCTGACCCCGCCCAGCGTTTG